>NC_140594.1:61981858-62167303 GCF_964204655.1 Triturus cristatus
CACGGGCCCATTATTGCTCACACTGTATGTGGATGACATCATACTATACGTATGGCATCCGGATATTAACCTGGCGCCACTGCTCTCCGAAGTCACCAGGTATGGCAATCTCTCCGGGTTGTGTATTAATTGGGAGAAATTGGAGGTGTTCCCATTGACTGTGGCACCCTGTTGCAAGTTGTGTGATTACCCTCTGGCTTGGTGCGAGAAATCCGGTAAATATCATGGGATACACATCCACAGGGAGAAAGATCGTATCCTGCAATTAAACTATGGGCCAGTGCTTGAAAGCCTATGGCAGAATTTAGAGAGATGGTTGTCCCTGCCGCTATCCATGGCTGGGAGAATAGCCATTGTTAAAATGGTGGTCCTCCCACATTTACTGTATTTATTTTTTTAAAATAATTTTTATTAATTTGCAATTGATCTAGGACGGAAACCAATATGACGAGCAGAAGACATAAGGGGGTTCAGTTACAGGCCCCAGGTGTGTATCAGAAATACATGGCAAAACAGGTTATTGGTTATTTAAGACAATCTATTGCTCCGTAAACTGTCTGTACCCACTGCCCAGGCAACATCCGTGTGTGAGTCCTATGCCAAAGTCATTGTCCAACCTTAGAAAATTCAAACCCCAACTACCTAATTTACTAGTGATTTTGTTCTTTGAGGTATGGGGAAACCAATGTAGGATACAGTGAACCATGGATGGGTCTAGGTCCCTGTCGGTAAGGTCTGTCAGTAAAGCTGTTACCTCCTCCCAAAAACTATCAACGATGGGCAATCCCACAGCATATGTTTAAAATCTGCGTTGTCTGCATTGTATCTCGGGCAGGACGCTAACTGGGCCGGGAAATATGCATGCATCTTAGCTGAGGTAACGTATGCTCTGTGTAGAATATGAAAGTGTACCAACTGGAACCCCACATTTCTCGTGCTCTTCCAGGCTCTCTCCACAAGTTCACCCCACGTCTTGTCCGGAATGGCCACCCCTATATCCGTTTCCCACTTAAGCTTTAGAGCAGACAGGGGGGATAGGGATTCTAGTGTCATGCGTCTATTGAGACACGTCACCGCTTTAAATGTGCCCGCTGCCATTACCACATACTGGCACCCCCATAGAGGTGGGTGGTTCTGTTAATCCTCCACCCCAAAGTTTCCTGATGGCCGTCATGAGGGCCGTTTATTGTAAGAAGTCACCCCCAGGCAAGTCGTAACAAGCCCGTAGCTCATCAAACGGGATCATGGCTCCCTCTTCGTAAAGGTCCCCCATGGTGGTCAGTCCCCGCTGCGCCCAAGTCTCCAATCTCTGCCAGTTGCCCCCATGTGGCAGGGCCCTGCACATCTGCAATGGTATCTCTGGTGCATAGGGGTGCCTAATAGAAGCCCTCCGCAAATATCTGTTCCAGCATTTCCTCGCTGTGGCAAATTATAGAGTGAGGGACATGAGACCAATCGGGAGCCGCAGTACTATACGGGACAGCGCCATCAGGGGCCTCAAAACTGCCCCAGGCTCCTCCTCCCCTCTAGTGGCTCTCACTACCCATTGTGTGAGCCACTGGAATTGGGCTGCTAAATAATAAGTCTCATAGTCAGGGACCACAAGGCCTCCCTCCGCTCGAGGGCACATCAACGCGTACTGAGGGCTACCCTGCGCCTGCCCTTGCCCCACAGAAAAGCGGTGATCATTGATCGGAGCTGCTTGAAGTAGGGAGCTGGGATCCAGATTGGCAGGGTCCTGAAGAGATATGGGAGCCGCGGGAGGGTCACCATTTTGAGCAGCGCCACCACAATTACTGTATCTATTTCATAATATTTCTATCCCACTGTATAACGGCTTCTTTTCCACCCTTCGTACCTTATTGATACGTTTGGTTTGGGGTGGTAAACAGCCCCGCATCAGCTGGGATGTCCTCATGCTGCCATATGAGAGGGGAGGGTTTGGGGTGCCAAACTTTCATGTTTACTACCTGGTGGCGCAGGTGTGTTTTGCGCGCCACTGGTACCATACAGACATTAGAATTCCCTATTACCGGCCAGAAGCGGACTTGGCTCTTCCTGCATCCCTCGGGTCCCTGTTGCCAGTCGGGTATCCGCGAGATCCTAACGATATCCAAATATTGTCTACTACTAGTTGGGCATGGCATAAACTATTGAAAACCACTGGCTCATGGATTCTGTATTCATCTGCACTGCCATGGGTGGGTAATGGATGGATTCCCATCCTGCAGGAAACGCTTGTGAAACGCACACTCGCTAAATACTATTTAGTGTCCTTTGGTGACCTCTTCCCGAGAGGCCACGTGTTCTCCCGCACGGAGGACCCCCTTTTCCGAGATGCGACTGTTATGGACCACTTTGTGCTTCAGAGGTTGCAGGTTGCTCTGAAAGCTACCATGTACAGTTACCTGTTGGAACCCCCTGAGTTTCCCCTATTGACGGGTATCATTAAGGATGGGGATGGCACGCACCTAGTGGCCAGATTACACAAGGCTGCAGTGGGCTTGTTGCCTTCCAGAGATGCGGGGGTGCGAGGGGCCTGGGAGCGGGATCTTGGTCACCCCATTACTGACACACAGTGGGGTGGATGTTGTGCGCAAATCCGTCGAGTCTCTCCGAACCACAGGCATAAATTATTACATTTTAAATATCTTTGGCGGGCCTTCAAATCACCGAGTGCGCTACACAGCATTGATCCGTCTAGGCCGCATTCATGTCCGAAATGCCGCTCCCCTGACGCAGATTTCACACATCTTACATGACTTGTGTAAAGATAGGCAGTTTTTGGGCAGCGGTTTTTGTGGAAACCTCTAAGATGATCGATTTTGAATTTGCACCCACGCCCCTAATGGCACTCCTTGGGTATACACATGACCTACCCAAATTCACACATTGTTTTGTAGCTCTTGCATTGCTTATTGCCAAGCGGGAAGAGGCAATAAATTGGGGTGGTAAGCGCCCACCAACAGTCAAGTCGTGGCTGCGCAGTATGACGTACTGTAAAGCTAACAGTGCCAACTGTGCAGAATTACAGCCGCCCACGGCAAGCCCCCTAGATATTTGGCAACCACTACACTTGTATCTTCGGGACGTACCAGATACTGCAGCCACGCCAGCACCTTCACAGCCACTAACCACGCCCCTTGAGGTCGGAAGAGAAGGTTTAGAGATTGATGTGGCATTGAGCCCAGTATAATTGTCCATCAATTGCGATATTTACCTGTTGCAACTTTGTGCATCATTGATGTGGTTCTCAGATTTGTCTGTAGTACCTGCACAATGTACGGTCTCTTTACATACTTGTGTCAATATATGCTGCACTGTAACCACTGTTTTATTCTTGTAAAAAAAAAAAAAAAAAATTACATTTAAAAAAAAAAACATGACTTTCAACACCCTGCCGCTCCACCTTCGGCAATCCGCGTCACTGACCCAGTTCTGCAAGGACCTCAAGACCTGGTTCCTCGACTTAAGCTCCACACCCAGACGGATCAGCAGCCCCCCTCAGCATCTTGAGACCTTCACAGGTGAGTAGCCACACTTTCCAAATCCATGATTGATTGGTTTATTGATGGTTCTTGGAGGTCACAAACCCCTACTGTTAAGCTCATGCCTATTTTAGAATACTGATGGTTGGTGGTGACTGATGATAGTCACTGGGGCCCAGACCTTTCATCTGGAGGAGAGAGGGCCCACTGGTGTCTCCTCTTTAAACTCTGAAAAGTCTCCCATAATGGGGTCCTTACATTCACAGCACGGTGTACGTGTGTTACCTGTGTCTTTGGTGTTTGTGCAACCAGGGCAATAAGTGAATGACGTGCATTTAGGACTCACTATCTTGGCCTACACAAAATGTGGTTCTCTGACAGGTTACCATTGCCCCCTTTTGGATATGACAACCTGCATGTCCCTTGACCAATATCCCTTCATTGAAACTCCAAAGATGTCAGGTGAGTTGGGAAAGCTTACAGCTCCAAAGCCAGCTGCTACCTGCATTATACTTCGGCTTCCCAATCCTTCCCTGTGTTGTCCTTGGCATCACTTCCCTCCCAGAGGACCTTGTTTGGGGCTGGTTGGGGGAAGTCAATATTTTCCAGTGAAAAATTGGAATTATTTCTCCCTCGAACAGGAAGGTAAAAAATCGTGGAATGTGAAGGTCATCCTGTTCAGATGAGTGGGGTCAATAATTTGAAGAAAACATGATTTGTCTGGTCCATGTTTATTAGCAGTGCCTCTAAAGAGGGAAAAATATAGGCATTATTGAACCATGAAACTTGTAATTTATCTAGACTTCAATGGGAGTCAGCACCTCAGCCCACGGAAGACACTGGCCAGGAGCTGGAACTTGCTGCTACTGTTTCCCCCCCAAGTCAAGACTGATGAAAAGAGAAGGAAGAGTATTGCCCCACATGAAGATAGTAGACCCCACCCAAGGCGGAGTGAGAGCACGGCTCACCTGAATGAAGCCTGCAGGGAGTTTGTCTCAAGGGAGTGAACCACCCAGACTTCCCAAGGACCTTGCATCCCAGCTCAGGATCATCATCTGAGCAACTGCAAGGCCAGAAGATGAGGATTTACAGATGTATCCAGGATTTACAGACGTGTCCAGGATTTACAGACGTATCCAGGATTTACAGACGTGTCCAGGATTTACAGACGTATCCAGGATTTACAGACATGTCCAGGATTTACAGACGTGTCCAGGACGTATCCAGGATTTACAGACGTGTTCAGGATTTACAGACGTGTCCAGGATTACAGACGTGTCCAGGATTTACAGACGTATCCAGGATTTACAGACATGTCCAGGATTTACAGACGTGTTCAGGATTTAAAGACATGTCCAGGATTTACAGACGTAGCCAGGATTTACAGACATGTCCAGGATTTACAGACGTGTCCAGGATGTATCCAGGATTAACAGACGTGTCCAGGATTTACAGATGTGTCCAGGATTTACAGACGTATACAGGATTTACAGTCGTGTCCAGGATTTGCAAACGTATCCAGGATTTACAGACGTGTCCAGGATTTACAGATGTATCCAGGATTTACAGATGTGTCCAGGATTTACAGACGTATCCAGGATTTACAGACATATCCAGGATTTACAGACGTATCCAGGATTTACAGACGTATACAGGATTTACAGTCGTATCCAGGATTTGCAAACGTATCCAGGATTTACAGACGTGTCCAGGATTTACAGATGTATCCAGGATTTACAGATGTGTCCAGGATTTACAGACGTATCCAGGATTTACAGACATATCCAGGATTTACAGACGTATCCAGGATTTACAGACGTATCCAGGGTTTACAGACATGTCCAGGATTTACAGACATGTCCAGGATTTACAGACGTATCCAGGATTTACAGATGTATCCAGGATTTACAGACATGTCCAGGATTTACAGATGTATCCAGGATTTACAGACGTATCCAGGATTTACAGACGTGTCCAGGATTTACAGACGTATCCAGGATTTACAGACATGTCCAGGATTTACAGACGTATCCAGGATTTACAGATGTATCCAGGATTTACAGACATGTCCAGGATTTGCAGACATGTCCAGGATTTACAGACGTATCCAGGATTTACAGACATGTCCAGGATTTACAGACGTATCCAGGATTTACAGATGTATCCAGGATTTACAGACATGTCCAGGATTTACAGATGTATCCAGGATTTACAGACGTGTCCAGGATTTACAGACGTATCCAGGATTTACAGACATGTCCAGGATTTACAGACGTGTCCAGAATTTACAGACGTATCCAGGATTTACAGACATGTCCAGGATTTACATATGTATCCAGGATTTACAGATGTGTCCAGGATTTACAGACGTATCCAGGATTTGCAGACATGTTCAGGATTTACAGACGTGTCCAGGACGTATCCAGGATTTACAGACGTGTCCAGGATTTACAGACGTGTCCAGGATTTACCGACGTATCCAGGATTTACAGACATGTCCAGGATTTAAAGATGTATCCAGGATTTACAGACGGTGTCCAGGACTGTGTATTACAGAATATCCAGTTTTAAATATTGTGCTACAAACATATTGCAGCCAGAATATTGACTACCAGAATATTATGATGGTAAGTACATATGGGAAATTATACATTTACTATTCTTAACTGCATATCTATGTATTTTGGGATGCAATATTTCGACAAAAAACGCTGAGTCTGACTCGGAGAGGGAGCCTTTCCTGTGTCGATGGACCCGTCACTGGGTCAAGCAGTGGTGGTGTTGGCTGTGACCAGGCAGGACAGAGTTTTTTCTGCTCTAGGCAAAAATGCCCATCACATCAGTTGTGTATCAAAGTATGGTAGTCATAAATATCACCTGACATAACTATTGTGTCCTGAATGTCATTTAGAAACATATCTTCCCACTGGGTCTAGAGTTTCTATTACAAACCCCAATGGGGACATATTTTCATGAATGTCTTTTAAGACATGATAGTCACATCAGACGATATTCTAACCATGATACTACAGTATCACACAATGACAGCTCCCATTCCCCGCATCGGCACAAAACACCAGGCAAATACAAGGCCTTTCTACCCATTAAAACTCACATGCATCTCTTTCAAATTGAATGTTTAATGTCAATATGACTTAAAGTGTAAAGAGTTTTACACAAACTGCGAGTGGCCTTGGTTAGCACATCTATACCGTTGTCACTTGGTAAAATGGGCTGCGTGTGTTTTTTAAAGCTAATGCTTTATGTGTGATGGGTGAGGGATGGCACAGAAAGCCATTATCTTTTCAAAGCAGTGCATTTTATTGACTCTTTGATAAGATTTTGTAGGCTTTAGCTGAGATGTGGAAGTGTGCCTCGAGGGCAGCCTTCAATGTGATGATCACTAGAACATGTTCTTTGAGAAACAGACACCCTGGCAATAAAACCACAGATCTTGAACTAAATGGCTTTCTTGGATGAAAGGGTTTTGCTTATCTCTGGCCTTCCAAGGGGCATGCCTGGGTGTGCCAGGCAATAGGAGCTGACTCTGACAGACCAGCTTTGAGACATCTGCCCCTGAAGCCTGGTAACCTGACGGGACATTGTGGTGGGGGGGGGGGGCTTTCTAGACAGAACCTAGTCCTGTTGCAAGGTCTAGAGATCACTTGAACCTCTAACTAGTCTCCCCATGTGGCTGTGTACAGTACAGGATCACCCCTGTAACCTAACCATTGGATAACCAAAACCCCTGTTAACTGGACTCTGAGACATTGCTCAAATGGTGTTAGGCAAGCAAAGCTACTTTTGGGATAAGGCAGGACAAGTAAGCCAGTTTAGATGGTGAGCGTTTTAGGACTTTATTGTGTTTTTGAGATTGTTTATTTTTAAATTCACGCTGGTGTTTATTTTTACATTCACGCTGGCAGCAAGCCCTCTGCTTTGTCCACATTTGCTCATCGGATGCGCGTACGCAGGACAGAGAGCAGACATACCAAGTCACCTGGGTCTGGTGTATCTTTCTGTGTGATGCCCAGGACAGAGAGCAGACATACCAAGTCACCTGGGTCTGGTGTATCTTTCTGTGTGATGCCCAGGACAGAGAGCAGACATACCAAGTCACCTGTTATGTTATGTTATATGTTATTTATACAGCGCACGGCTACCCCAAGGAGTGTCCCGGCGCTAGAGCTGACCACAGACAACCAACAAAAGCGGAAAATACATGCCCTTAGAAGCCAACCCAAAGAAGAAAAAGGGGCGAAAGCTAGAGCGTAAAAAGCCACGTCTTCAGATTACGTCTGAAGGACAAAAGATCAGAATTCTGGCGGAGAGAGATAGGGAGACCATTCCAAAGACGAGAGGCCATAACTTGAAAACATCTTCCTCCGGTCCGTGAGAGCCTAAATTTAGGGATTACGGCAAGAGATTGAGAGGAAGATCTTAAGGAACGTTGAGGAGTATAGGGCTGCAATCTTTCTCGTAGGTACGGGGCTCCAATCCTGTGAAGGGATTTAAAAGCCAGGACCAAAGCCTTAAAGTAAATTATTTTCTTCACTTGGAGCCAGTGAAGTGAGGACAACAATTGAGAAGTATGAGTTCTAGGCTTGATGAGAAAATAGACCTGGCTGCCACATTTTGGATAGTTTGCAGCCGACTTAATAAGTACTCAGGAAGACCCAGGTACAACGAGTTTACATAATCAAGTCTAGACAACACCAATGCCTGTACCACGGTTTTTCGGTGTGATATAGGAAGAAGAGGAAGGAAGTTTTTCAGCATCTTTATTATCCCAAAGCAGGTGCCGGTGACAGTTTGAATTTGCTTCTTCATGGAGAGAGCAGAGTCAATTTTGACTCCCAAGTTCTTTACAAGTGTCACTTCAGAGAGCGGGGGGAGCATGTCATGCGGCCACCAGGAGAGCCAGGCTTCATGAGCTTGGGGGCCCAAAAAAATAATTTCCGATTTGTCGGAATTACATTTTAATTGGTTATCATTAAACCAAGTAAAGATCTTCCCGAGACAGTTTCTAATACATTCCCCGTCGAATTCCAAACCCTTTTCACAGGTGAATAGTAATTGAGTATCGTCGGCGTAAGATACTATTTTAACTCTGTATTTTTCAGCCAGAAGGGCAAGGGGGGCAATGTACAGATTAAATAACGTGGGGCTAAGGATAGATCCCTGTGGGACCCCAACATTCAGGACAGGAATTTCGGCTAAGAAAGGTGGTGCCCACTTTGTTTGACTCCGATTGCTAAGAAAAGATCTCATCCATTTCAAGACCAGTCCTCCGATCCCACCCCTCTCCAACCTTTGAAGTAAAAGGTTATGAGGGACGGTATCGAAGGTCGCGGAAAGGTCGAGCAGCACCAACACTGCACTGCCACCCCTATCCAGCACAGTTTTAACAGTATCAGCCATCTCCAGCAGAGCTGTTTCTGTGATGAAGTTGGCTCTAAAGCCGGATTGACTGGGGTGGAGAAGATTATTAGCTTCGGAGAAGTCAGTTATGTTATGTTATGTTAGATGCAATTTATAGAGCGCACTGACACCGAAGGCTTCCTGGTGCTTTGAGACAGGGTGAGTGAAGGAGGAAGCGTGAATGGCAAGGTTTTAACCAAGAGGAGGGAAGAGGTGGGTTTTAAGCAATTTCCTGAAATTAAGGAGAGAGGGGGTAGATTTGATGGAAAGGGGGAGGAGATTCCAAAGCCCTGGAGCCAGGTGGGAGAAGCGGCGGCCACCAAATTTCTTGGTTTTGGCTTTGGGGGTGACTAGTAGATGACGGTGGGCTGATCGAAGATTGCGCGTTGGTTGATGAGGAATAATTAAAGATTTGAGAAACGCAGGGCCGGGACAGTAGAGGGCCTGATAACTTTATTTACAAACTTTTCCAGCACTTTGGCGAAAAAAGGTAATAAAGAAATTGGTCTGTAATTGATAACATCATCGGGGTCGGCCTTGGTTTTTTTAAAAGAGGTAAGATTTTGGTACTTTTCCAAGTTTGCGGCAGAAGGTCCTCCTGTAAAAGAGAATTTAGGATAATATTCACAGTGGGATTAATCACTTCTGCAATAGCTGAGAGATTTTTAGCAGGACAAGGATCGGAGGGCGAGCCAGACTTAAGGCTCTTCATAATAGAAAGGGACTGATTGAGGCTGATATTGGGGAATTTCGTGAGACTTATGGCTTGCCCAAAATCCTGAGTCTTTCCTTCACCAGAATTGTTCCTAAAAGAATTTTGGATGTCCATAATTTTCTCATGAAAAAAATTAGCCATCTGTTTGGTGCAATCATTTGAAGGAGTGAACAGACATCTCGTGGAAGAAGGGGAAGAAAAATCCTTTACAATCGTGAAGAGTTCCCTACTCTTATTAGCTGCATGATCAATTTTTGTCATTAGAAATGATCTTTTCTCCTCACGTACTTTCTTATAATATTCCTTCAGGGCTAGACTATAAGTTACCTTATCTGCAGGATTATAGTGTCTACGCCATAGCCTTTCCAGATGTTTACAGGCGCTTTTACTTGTTTTTAAGGTAGTAGTGAACCATGGGGCTGACACTCTAGTAGATTTTACCACCTTCATTTTGGGAGGTGCCAGAGTCTGAGCCTGATGGTTTAACCAGCTTTCCAATGAGGATACATCATGATCAGGCTGACCACACAGTAGGGGAGGACACATACTTAGAGCCTTCTGAATTGCCTCGGGTGTTATCAAGTTAAAGGCTCTGAAACTGCTCCGGGGAGGAAACTTTCCCGTAGGCCCTACTTTATTGAGCTCTTTCCTAATAGTGAACTTTATTAAATAGTGGTCTGACCACGTCAGGGCGAGAGGGGCCTCGGATACAATCTCCACAGAAGAGAAGACTTGATCTAAAACGTGTCCTTTTTCATGGGTGGCTTGTTTAAGGTTGGGGACAAGATTAAGAACGTCCAGAGATTCGTACAATTGCATAGTAACAGGGTCATTAGCCTTATTCATATGGATATTAAAGTCGCCCAAGACTAGACACTGGCTATAGTTAGCCGCAATAGAGGCCGACAACTGACCTATAGATTCGAGAAATCCATCGGTCAGGCCAGGGGGCCGGTATAGCAAAACTCCCGCTATTGTTTGATGAGCTGAGATATTCAGCAAAAAAAACAGACTTTCTGCACTGTCTAAGTCGGGTAGAGCTAAAGAGATACAGGTGAGGGAGTTTTTAAAAATAATAGCTAAACCGCCACCCCTCCGTAAGAGGCGATCTTTCCTCATAATTGAATACCCTGCTGGAATCACATTGGCAATCGTGGGATTCGAGGCTTCAGTGAGCCATGTTTCAGTTAAAAACATAACATCAGGATTAGAATCGACTAAAACATCATAAATCTGAAATTCATGTTTCTTCATTGAACGAGTATTTAATAGGGACAACTTTAAATGGTTGTCCTTGTGTTCCTGGTCAAAACCCCGCAGCGTGGATGCGTAATGTTTCTTAGGGGGTTCCAAACCACGTTGAGGAGTCCAGTCACAGTCTTTACATCTTGAAGCCGACTCGTTATCAAGGGCGTAAAGTTGTGGACGACACACTACATACCTGCGGATGTCATGGAGCTTTTGTGCACTGTATTTGATGGTAGCGCATGGTTTTGCTAGTAATCCAACATCCTGTGCTGCCCCGTCCGCCTCCGGGACGCGGAGGGGCGCAGACGGGCTTGCCTTAGGCGCGCCTTCGTAGCGCAAGCGGCGCGCTCGCGCAGCATCACGTTTAAGTAGTGATGCCAGCTTGAGAAAAAAAAAAACTAGACCGCGCCGTCAGCAAGTAGGTGGTGACGGTCCGAAAGCAGAGCTACGGTCTGATCAGGCTAAAAAACTTTTAAAACAGCCTCAGCCAGATTTCCCCCCAAACTAAAACACACAATATTTCCCCTGAAAGCAATTTTGCACCGTTATATCTAAAACGAAGGTAAAATCTGCAAACAATTATTTTCCTATTTTCATCTTATTTCAATTGTTGTTTTTTAAAAAGGCATCGTACTGAAACATAAAAATTATAGCAGCAAGAGGGAAAGTCAAGTAAACAGCAATATCACACAGCCCCCGCAAAGCGAAAAGCGTTTGTCGGTGTCAGGGCTCGCGCGCTCGCGCAGCGTCACGTTTAAGTAGTGATGCCAGCTTGAGAAAAAAACAACTAGACCGCGCCGTCAGCAAGTAGGCGGTGACGGTCCGAAAGCAGAGCTACGGTCTGATCAGGCTAAAAAACTTTTAAAACAGCCTCAGCCAGATTTCCCCCCAAACTAAAACACACAATATTTCCCCTGAAAGCAATTTTGCACCGTTATATCTAAAACAAGGGTAAAATCTGCGAACAATTATTTTCATCTTATTTCAATAGTTGTTTTTTAAAAAGGTATCGTACTGAAACATAAAAATTATAGCCAACAAAACAGAAATAGTGCCAATGCTGCACTTCACTTTGAAAATAATTTTAACCATGAACTGAATAAAACAGATTCACTCTCAACCACTTTTTCGTTGAATTTAATCAAAATTATTTTCATGCAATAAATTAACTTATTGATTTGCACGGTTTCACTGTAACAATTAAAGCATTTCACAAATCATAGAACAATACATCATTGATATTTACATTACATGGACATATATAAACGACACCACCACTAGCATACTCCAATCACTCAGACAAAAACAAACAAACTTCTCAGACACACTAACTCCACACTGTTTGAAAAAACGATTAACAATTGAATGTACAAAATACATCAGGCCATCAGCAAATATCATTTAGAATAATTATAATAAATTGCATTTAGTTGTTTAGCAGATGATTGGCCAAAAGCGAAGATAGGTCTACGCGTTTCGAATCCCTTCGCATATGGGGATTCTCATCAGGACCAACACTATCTGAAACAAAACGGACACAACACTGAATTAAACCAAATGACCCTGACAAAATCAGAAAAATTAATGAACCGCACACCTTTCTCAAACATCTTACCTACAGCTTGAAAGTGCACAATAAAGGCTTTAAATATGGACCAGAAATCCGTCAGGGTCCCTACAGACAAAGAGGGAAGAAAAGCGAAGAAAAAGAAGAAGGGGGGAGTCAGTAAAAAGTCAAGGCTGTTGCCCTAAGACTTTGAAGTGCAGTTGTCACTTTAAATAGAAATCTTACTTGTCAGGCTAATGTGGTGTCTCAAAAGATGCTTCTGTCATCTGGCATCCCGGTATAAGTTGACTGTGCTCACGATTAAGTTGTCGGCATACTTTTTGTGGAAAAAGTCCCTCTTTGGAAAATCTTGGACTGTATATTCTAAAGAGGATGGAAGACATAGACGCAAGCCTTCCGTTAGTTAAACTATTTCACCGCTAGCAAGTTCTATCTAGTCGCTGCACTGCAGGTCTACGTGCCGTTTACCTGTTAAGCAGTCCTCACAAAGCCGTCGGAGCACTCCCAGTCTGTGCAAGAGACGCCATTGTAGTGAGCCTTGCACAGGAAATGGCATCTATTTTGACTGCCCATGTTGCCGCCAGGGGGGGATTCTGGGATGTGTAGTTTCGGCAACGTGATGGACAGATCCGTGTCGCATGCGTCGTCTTATCAGCATAAAAATTAACATAAAAACCAATAGAGCCTGCGAAAATCAGACGAATCTCAGCTGTTGTAATTCCAATGTAGTCATCCGTGAAATATCCTGAAAACATCCTAAATGGGCGGGTCTAAGGCTCGAAGGCTTGAGGGAAGTGTAGTTTAATGAAGATGTGTTGTTGGAACCAACAGCACACAACTTTATTGGAAACAGCATACGCATTCAATGCAATGCGTGAGTCAGCTCAATATTAGGTATGGGCGAGTTATGAGCCCGACGGGAGCGTCAGAAAAATAATACTTAGGAAGCCTCCTCCAAGCAATGTGTGCATATTGAAAATCACCGGATGTATAGTGGTGTAATTTCGGAAAAATAATGGACAGATCCGTGTCACGTGCGTCACCTTATAAGCATGGGATTTATTTCAAGCCTGTGAAATCGGAAGAATCTCAGCTGTTGCAGTTCTAATGTAGTCGACCGCGAAATCTCCTGAAAAAATCCTAAATCGACGGGTCAAGGGCTCGAAGGCTCAAGGGAAGTGTAGTTCAATGAAGATGTGTTGTTGATACAAACAACACCAAGCTTTATTGGGAAAAACATACGCATTCACTGCAAAGCGTGAGTCAGCTCTATATTAGGTACGGGCGAGTTATGGGAAATGTCCATAAGACGCCAAAACTACAAAAATTAAGGACTCCAGTGGTTGGTCCCATGCCTGAACCTTCGGAACAGAACACTTCGGCCATCTTCAATCTTTCAGACAAAATTCTGACACAGGACGAGTATAGTGTATTAGAAAAGGGATTGCCCTTTGTACCATCTAAAGTAACTAACTTTCTTCAACTTAAGACGGAATTTATTGAATTCTGCCGAAAGATACGCCTGATAACCTTCTTCTTGGACAATCCACTGAAGGAGAATATAGAAACAACAGGACTGAAGAAAAAGTCTACGTTTTGTCCACCAACAGCAAAAACTCCGAAAGAAGTTATTATGTTTGAGAAAGCAGTCTTATCAGCTATCGCTGAAGTTGAAAATCAAAGAAAGAGATTTGTCAAATCCAACATGACCAGAGTCCAAAAAGAAGCACTGTTTGCCTTAAAAAATGATCCGTCTATAATAATCAAACAAGCCGATAAAGGGGGGTCAATTGTCATCTGGGCCACTGAACGCTACACAACAGAAGTGATGAGGCAACTTTCAAAAAGATCCAACTGCTGAACTGCAAGGTAAACTCTTTAATATTCTACAAAAAGGATTTGAACAAGGGTTTCTCGGCAAAAAAGAATATGATTTTCTAAAAAATAAAAATCCACGCATACCCATCTTCTACGTACTCCCAAAAGTGCATAAGGATCAAAAGTGCCCCCCGGGACGTCCGATAGTCTCGGGATGTGAGTCACTAAATGAATCAATATCGAAATTCGTGGATTTCTTTCTCAAACCATTCATGCTAGAGGTAAAATCGTACCTACAAGACACCACGGACTTCTTGACTAAATTAAGTACAATGGAATTTGAAGAAAATCTACATTTCCTTGTTACGCTAGACGTGACCTCACTCTACACGGAGATCCCACAAGATGAAGGACTGGCCGTTTTGGAGTCATTCCTTAGCAGCAGACCCAAACCCGAAAAGGTTCCGACACAATTCATCATGGAATTAGCCACCTTCGCTTTAAAAAATAATTACTTTTGTTTCAAAGATGACTTCTTCCTTCAAATCAAAGGCGTCGCAATGGGGTGTCCTTTCGCCCCAGAGCTGGCAGTCCTTTTTATGTCCAGATACGAAGATCGATTCGTATATAATAACAACCCCTTTTCAATTTACATCGGGAATTGGGTCAGGTACATCGACGATGTTTTTCTAACCTGGACTGGAGATGAAAACCAACTACAAGGTTTTGTAGACTGGTTAAACAACAGAACACCAGATATAAAATTCAGCTTGAATTATTCAAAACTTAAAATGCCATTTTTGGACGTTGAGATCTATCCAAGTGATGGTCGCCTAGTCACCACACTGTATAAGAAAAAAACGGATAGAAACAAAGCATTGCATTACTCAAGCAACCACCCACGCAGCCTAAGGGACAATCTGCCTTATGGCCAATTTTTGCGAATCCGTCGGAATTGCACATTTAAGGATGAATATTTTCTTCATGCTGAAAATTTAAAAACCAACCTCCTATCCAGGGGCTATCCTAAAAAACTACTGAAGAAAGCAATCAAACGAGCCTGGTGGACCCCGTGTGAAGTACTCTTAGAAAGAAAGGACAAATCTAAGATGAACAGGATTGTGTGCGTATCTACGTACAGCCCCACATCTAATTGGCTCAAAAAGACCATTTCCCAAAATTGGCATCTGGTCAAGAATCTTGACACCTCACTCAAAGAACCCCCGTTATTCGCCTTCAAAAAAGACAAAAGCATTGCCAATCAGATAGTGCGAGCCGCACTTCCAAAAACCAAAAGTCTGAGCATAAGAAGTTTCCTAAGTCTCCCTCCAATTCAAGGCCATCATAAGTGTGGGACATGTGTATGCTGTGAGTCTACCATGGAAGGCAACCATTTTACCCACAGGGGAATTCATTGGAAACATGATACCTTTTCAAACTGTAAAACAAAATATGTGGTGTACGGAATCCTATGCCCATGTGATAAACTATACATCGGGAAAACAAATCAGGAGACAAGGCTGAGAATCCAACAACACAAATCCAGAATACGCAAGAATGTGCATAATGCCCCGCTGGTCAATCATTGGCATCTTAAAAACCACACAGAAAAAGATGTGAAATGGACTGTTATCTCAAAAGTCACACAAGACAGCCGAGGGGGTGACCTGAATGCTAAATTATTAAAAAGGGAGGCCTTGCTCATCATTAAATTCAATACGTCAGTAGACGGTTTGAACGAAATCTCTGAGATCTATAATTTGTGAATCCCTTCAGTCGGTTTGGCCACTATTCATCCGGTGATTTTCAATATGCACACATCACTTGGAGGAGGCTTCAGAAGCAAAAAGTTTTTACTGACGCTCCCGTTGGGCTCATAACTCGCCCGTACCTAATATAGAGCTGACTCACGCTTTGCAGTGAATGCGTATGTTTTTCCCAATAAAGCTTGGTGTTGTTTGTATCAACAACACATCTTCATTGAACTACACTTCCCTTGAGCCTTCGAGCCCTTGACCCGTCGATTTAGGATTTTTTCAGGAGATTTCGCGGTCGACTACATTGGAACTGCAACAGCTGAGATTCTTCCGATTTCGCAGGCTTGAAATAAATCCCATGCTTATAAGGTGACGCACGTGACACGGATCTGTCCATTATTTTTCCGAAATTACACCACTATACATCCGGTGATTTTCAATATGCACACATTGCTTGGAGGAGGTTTCCTAAGTATTATTTTTCTGACGCTCCCGTCGGGCTCATAACTCGCCCATACCTAATATTGAGCTGACTCACGCATTGCATTGAATGCGTATGCTGTTTCCAATAAAGTTGTGTGCTGTTGGTTCCAACAACACATCTTCATTAAACTACACTTCCCTCAAGCCTTCGAGCCTTAGACCCGCCCATTTAGGATGTTTTCAGGATATTTCACGGATGACTACATTGGAATTACAACAGCTGAGATTCGTCTGATTTTCGCAGGCTCTATTGGTTTTTATGTTAATTTTTATGCTGATAAGACGACGCATGCGACACGGATCTGTCCATCACGTTGCCGAAACTACACATCCCAGAATCCCCCCCTGGCGGCAACATGGGCAGTCAAAATAGATGCCATTTCCTGTGCAAGGCTCACTACAATGGCGTCACTTGCACGGACTGGGAGTGCTCCGACGGCTTTGTGAGGACTGCTTAACAGGTAAACGGCACGTAGACCTGCAGTGCAGCGACTAGATAGAACTTACTAGCGGTGAAATAGTTTAACTAATGGAAGGCTTGCGTCTATGTCTTCCATCCTCTTTAGAATATACAGTCCAAGATTTTCCAAAGAGGGACTTTTTCCACAAAAAGTATGCCGACAACTTAATCGTGAGCACAGTCAACTTATACCGGGATGCCAGATGACAGAAGCATCTTTTGAGACACCACATTAGCCTGACAAGTAAGATTTCTATTTAAAGTGACAACTGCACTTCAAAGTCTTAGGGCAACAGCCTTGACTTTTTACTGACTCCCCCCTTCTTCTTTTTCTTCGCTTTTCTTCCCTCTTTGTCTGTAGGGACCCTGACGGATTTATGGTCCATATTTAAAGCCTTTATTGTGCACTTTCAGGCTGTAGGTAAGATGTTTGAAAAAGGTGTGCGGTTCATTCATTTTTCTGATTTTGTCAGGGTCATTTGGTTTAATTCAGTGTTGTGTCCGTTTTGTTTCAGATAGTGTTGGTCCTGATGAGAATCCCCACATGCGAAGGGATTCGAAACGCGTAGACCTATCTTCGCTTTTGGCCAATCATCTGCTAAACAACTAAATGCAATTTATTATAATTGTTCTAAATGATATTTGCTGATGGCCTGATGTATTTTGTACATTCAATTGTTAATCGTTTTTTCAAACAGTGTGGAGTTAGTGTGTCTGAGAAGTTTGTTTGTTTTTGTCTGAGTGATTGGAGTATGCTAGTGGTGGTGTCGTTTATATATGTCCATGTAATGTAAATATCAATGATGTATTGTTCTATGATTTGTGAAATGCTTTAATTGTTACAGTGAAACCGTGCAAATCAATAAGTTAATTTATTGCATGAAAATAATTTTGATTAAATTCAACGAAAAAGTGGTTGAGAGTGAACCTGTTTTATTCAGTTCATGGTTAAAATTATTTTCAAAGTGAAATGCAGCATTGGCACTATTTCTGTTTTGTTGATTATATATGACTTGGCCTTGCTGCCATAGAGTCAAAACCCAAGCTTGTTTTTCTTATAAAAATTATAGTAGCAAGAGGGAAAGTCAAGTAAACAGCAATATCACACAGCCCCCGCAAAGCGAAAAGCGTTTGTCGGTGTCAGGGTCTGGTGTATCTTTCTGTGTGATGCCCAAGACTGAGAGCAGACATACCAAGTCACCTGGGTCTGGTGTATCTTTCTATGAGATACCCAGGACAGAGAGCAGACATACCAAGTCACCTGGGCCTGGTGTATCTTTCTGTGAGATGCCCGGGACAGAGAGCAGACATACATAGTCACCTGGGTCTGGTGTATCTTTCTGTCAGATGCCCAGGACAGAGAGCAGACATACATAGTCACCAGGGTCTGGTGTATCTTTCTGTCAGATGCCCAGGGCAGAGAGCAGACATACCAAGTCACCTGGGTCTGGTGTATCTTTCAGTCGGATGCCCGGGACAGAGAGCCGACATACATAATAACCTGGGTTGGGTGTATCTTTCTGTCGGATGCCCAGGACAGAGAGCAGACATACATAATAACCTGGGTTGGGTGTATCTTTCTGTCGGATGCCCAGGACAGAGAGCAGACATACATAGTCACCTGGGTCTGGTGTATCTTTCTGTCGGATGCCTAGGACAGAGAGCAGACATACATAGTCACCTGGGTCGGGTGTATCTTTCTGTCGGATGCCCGGGACAGAGAGCAGACATACCAAGTCACCTGGGTCTGGTGTATCTTTCTGTCGGATGCCCAGGACAGAGAGCCGACATACATAGTCACCTGGGTCTGGTGTATCTTTCTGTGAGATGCCCAGGACAGAGAGCAGACATACATAGTCACCTCGGTCTGGTGTATCTTTCTGTGTGATGCCCAGGACAGAGAGCAGACATACATAGTCACCAGGGTCTGGTGTATCTTTCTGTCGGATGCCCAGGACAGAGAGCAGACATACAAAATAACCTGGGTTGGGTGTATCTTTCTGTGGGATGCCCAGGACAGAGAGCAGACATACATAGTCACCTGGGTCTGGTGTATCTTTCTGTCGGGTGCCCAGGACAGAGAGCAGACATACCAAGTCACCTGGGTCTGGTGTATCTTTCTGTCGGATGCCCAGGACAGAGAGCAGACATACATAGTCACCTGGGTCGGGTGCATCTTTCTGCCGGATGCCCGGGACAGAGAGCAGACATACATAGTCACCTGGGTCTGGTGTATCTTTCTGTGAGATGCCCAGGACAGAGAGCAGACATACAAAGTCACCTGGGTCGGGTGTATCTTTCTGTCGGGTGCCCAGGACAGAGAGCAGACATACCAAGTCACCTGGGTCTGGTGTATCTTTCTGTCGGATGCCCAGGACAGAGAGCAGACATACCAAGTCACCTGGGTCTGGTGTATCTTTCTGTGAGATGCCCAGGACAGAGTGCAGACATACCAAGTCACCTGGGTCTGGTGTACCTTTCTGTCGGATGCCTAGGACAGAGAGCAGACATACCAAGTCACCTGGGTCTGGTGTATCTGTCTGTGTGATGCCCAGGACAGAGAGCAGACATACAAAGTCACCTGGGTCTGGTGTATCTTTCTGACGGATGCCCAGGACAGAGAGCAGACATACCAAGTCACCTGGGTCTGGTGTATCTTTCTGTAGGATGCCCAGGACAGAGAGCAGACATACATAGTCACCTGGGTCAGGTGTATCTTTCTGTGTGATGCCCAGGACAGAGAGCAGACATACCAAGTCACCTGGGTCTGGTGTATCTTTCTGTAGGATGCCCAGGACAGAGAGCAGACATAAGAAGTCACCAGGGTCGGGTGTATCTTTCTGTCGGATGCCCGGGACAGAGAGCAGACATCCCAAGTCACCTGGGTCTGGTGTACCTTTCTGTCGGATGCCTAGGACAGAGAGCAGACATACCAAGTCACCTGGGTCTGGTGTATCTTTCTGTCGGATGCCCAGGACAGAGAGCAGACATACATAGTCACCTGGGTCGGGTGTATCTTTCTGTCGGATGCCCGGGACAGAGAGCAGACATACCAAGTCACCTGGGTCTGGTGTATCTTTCTGTAGGATGCCCAGGACAGAGAGCAGACATACATAATAACCTGGGTTGGGTGTATCTTTCTGTCGGATGCCCGGGACAGAGAGCAGACATACATAATAACCTGGGTTGGGTGTATCTTTCTGTCGGATGCCCGGGACAGAAATCAGACATACATGGTCACCTGGGTTGGGTGTATCTTTCTGTCGGATGCCCAGGACAGAGAGCAGACATACATGGTCACCTGGGTTGGGTGTATCTTTCTGTCAGATGCCCAGGACAGAGAGCAGACATACCAAGTCACCTGGGTCTGGTGTATCTTTCTGTCGGGCGCCCAGGACAGAGAGCAGACATACAAAGACACCTGGGTCTGCTGTATCTTTCTGTAGGATGCCCGGGACAGAGAGCAGACATACAAAGTCACCTGGGTTGGGTGTATCTTTCTGTCGGATGCCCAGGACAGAGAGCAGACATACAAAGTCACCTGGGTTGGGTGTATCTTTCTGTCGGATGCCCGGGACAGAGAGCAGACATACATGGTCACCTGGGTTGGGTGTATCTTTCTGTCGGATGCCCAGGACAGAGAGCAGACATACATGGTCACCTGGGTTGGGTGTATCTTTCTGTCGTATGCCCGGGACAGAGAGCAGACATACCAAGTCACCTGGGTCTGGTGTATCTTTCTGTCGGATGCCCGGGACAGAGAGCAAACATACATAGTCACCTGGGTCTGGTGTATCTTTCTGTGAGATGCCCAGGACAGAGAGCAGACATACCAGGTCACCTGGGTCTGGTGTACCTTTCTGTCGGATGCCTAGGACAGAGAGCAGACATACCAAGTCACCTGGGTCTGGTGTATCTTTCTGTCGGATGCCCAGGACAGAGAGCAGACATACATAGTCACCTGGGTCGGGTGTATCTTTCTGTCGGATGCCCGGGACAGAGAGCAGACATACCAAGTCACCTGGGTCTGGTGTATCTTTCTGTAGGATGCCCAGGACAGAGAGCAGACATACATAATAACCTTGGTTGGGTGTATCTTTCTGTCGGATGCCCGGGACAGAGAGCAGACATACATAATAACCTGGGTGGGGTGTATCTTTCTGTCGGATGCCCGGGACAGAGAGCAGACATACCAAGTCACCTGGGTCTGGTGTATCTTTCTGTGAGATGCCCAGGACAGAGTGCAGACATACCAAGTCACCTGGGTCTGGTGTACCTTTCTGTCGGATGCCTAGGACAGAGAGCAGACATACCAAGTCACCTGGGTCTGGTGTATCTGTCTGTGTGATGCCCAGGACAGAGAGCAGACATACAAAGTCACCTGGGTCTGGTGTATCTTTCTGACGGATGCCCAGGACAGAGAGCAGACATACCAAGTCACCTGGGTCTGGTGTATCTTTCTGTAGGATGCCCAGGACAGAGAGCAGACATACATAGTCACCTGGGTCAGGTGTATCTTTCTGTGTGATGCCCAGGACAGAGAGCAGACATACCAAGTCACCTGGGTCTGGTGTATCTTTCTGTAGGATGCCCAGGACAGAGAGCAGACATAAGAATTCACCTGGGTCGGGTGTATCTTTCTGTCGGATGCCCGGGACAGAGAGCAGACATCCCAAGTCACCTGGGTCTGGTGTACCTTTCTGTTGGATGCCTAGGACAGAGAGCAGACATACCAAGTCACCTGGGTCTGGTGTATCTTTCTGTCGGATGCCCAGGACAGAGAGCAGACATACATAGTCACCTGGGTCGGGTGTATCTTTCTGTCGGATGCCCGGGACAGAGAGCAGACATACCAAGTCACCTGGGTCTGGTGTATCTTTCTGTAGGATGCCCAGGACAGAGAGCAGACATACATAATAACCTGGGTTGGGTGTATCTGTCTGTCGGATGCCCGGGACAGAGAGCAGACATACATAATAACCTGGGTTGGGTGTATCTTTCTGTCGGATGCCCGGGACAGAAAGCAGACATACATGGTCACCTGGGTTGGGTGTATCTTTCTGTCGGATGCCCAGGACAGAGAGCAGACATACATGGTCACCTGGGTTGGGTGTATCTTTCTGTCAGATGCCCAGGACAGAGAGCAGACATACCAAGTCACCTGGGTCTGGTGTATCTTTCTGTCGGGTGCCCAGGACAGAGAGCAGACATACAAAGTCACCTGGGTCTGGTGTATCTTTCTGTAGGATGCCCGGGACAGAGAGCAGACATACAAAGTCACCTGGGTTGGGTGTATCTTTCTGTCGGATGCCCAGGACAGAGAGCAGACATACATGGTCACCTGGGTTGGGTGTATCTTTCTGTCGTATGCCCGGGACAGAGAGCAGACATACCAAGTCCCCTGGGTCTGGTGTATCTTTCTGTCGGATGCCCGGGACAGAGAGCAAACATACATAGTCACCTGGGTCTGGTGTATCTTTCTGTGAGATGCCCAGGACAGAGAGCAGACATACCAGGTCACCTGGGTCTGGTGTACCTTTCTGTCGGATGCCTAGGACAGAGAGCAGACATACCAAGTCACCTGGGTCTGGTGTATCTTTCTGTCGGATGCCCAGGACAGAGAGCAGACATACATAGTCACCTGGGTCGGGTGTATCTTTCTGTCGGATGCCCGGGACAGAGAGCAGACATACCAAGTCACCTGGGTCTGGTGTATCTTTCTGTAGGATGCCCAGGACAGAGAGCAGACATACATAATAACCTGGGTTGGGTGTATCTTTCTGTCGGATGCCCGGGACAGAGAGCAGACATACATAATAACCTGGGTGGGGTGTATCTTTCTGTCGGATGCCCGGGACAGAGAGCAGACATACCAAGTCACCTGGGTCTGGTGTATCTTTCTGTCGGATGCCCAGGACAGAGAGCAGACATACCAAGTCACCTGGGTCTGGTGTATCTTTCTGTCGGATACCCAGGACAGAGAGCAGACATACAAAGTCACCTGGGTCTGGTGTATCTTTCTGTAGGATGCCCGGGACAGAGAGCAGACATACAAAGTCACCTGGGTTGGGTGTATCTTTCTGTCGGATGCCCAGGACAGAGAGCAGACATACAAAGTCACCTGGGGTGGGTGTGTCTTTCTGTCGGATGCCCGGGACAGAGAGCAGACATACATGGTCACCTGGGTTGGGTGTATCTTTCTGTCGGATGCCCAGGACAGAGAGCAGACATACATGGTCACCTGGGTTGGGTGTATCTTTCTGTCGGATGCCCAGGACAGAGAGCAGACATACAAAGTCACCTGGGTTAGGTGTATCTTTCTATCGGATGCCCGGGACAGAGAGCAGACATACATGGTCACCTGGGTTGGGTGTATCTTTCTGTCGGATGCCCAGGACAGAGAGCAGACATACAAAGTCACCTGGGTTGGGTGTATCTTTCTGTCGGATGCCCGGGACAGAGAGCAGACATACATGGTCACCTGGGTTGGGTGTATCTTTCTGTCGGATGCCCAGGACAGAGAGCAGACATACATGGTCACCTGGGTTGGGTGTATCTTTCTGTCGTATGCCCGGGACAGAGAGCAGACATACCAAGTCACCTGGGTCTGGTGTATCTTTCTGTCGGATGCCCGGGACAGAGAGCAAACATACATAGTCACCTGGGTCTGGTGTATCTTTCTGTGAGATGCCCAGGACAGAGAGCAGACATACCAGGTCACCTGGGTCTGGTGTACCTTTCTGTCGGATGCCTAGGACAGAGAGCAGACATACCAAGTCACCTGGGTCTGGTGTATCTTTCTGTCGGATGCCCAGGACAGAGAGCAGACATACATAGTCACCTGGGTCGGGTGTATCTTTCTGTCGGATGCCCGGGACAGAGAGCAGACATACCAAGTCACCTGGGTCTGGTGTATCTTTCTGTAGGATGCCCAGGACAGAGAGCAGACATACATAATAACCTTGGTTGGGTGTATCTTTCTGTCGGATGCCCGGGACAGAGAGCAGACATACATAATAACCTGGGTGGGGTGTATCTTTCTGTCGGATGCCCGGGACAGAGAGCAGACATACCAAGTCACCTGGGTCTGGTGTATCTTTCTGTGAGATGCCCAGGACAGAGTGCAGACATACCAAGTCACCTGGGTCTGGTGTACCTTTCTGTCGGATGCCTAGGACAGAGAGCAGACATACCAAGTCACCTGGGTCTGGTGTATCTGTCTGTGTGATGCCCAGGACAGAGAGCAGACATACAAAGTCACCTGGGTCTGGTGTATCTTTCTGACGGATGCCCAGGACAGAGAGCAGACATACCAAGTCACCTGGGTCTGGTGTATCTTTCTGTAGGATGTCCAGGACAGAGAGCAGACATACATAGTCACCTGGGTCAGGTGTATCTTTCTGTGTGATGCCCAGGACAGAGAGCAGACATACCAAGTCACCTGGGTCTGGTGTATCTTTCTGTAGGATGCCCAGGACAGAGAGCAGACATAAGAATTCACCTGGGTCGGGTGTATCTTTCTGTCGGATGCCCGGGACAGAGAGCAGACATCCCAAGTCACCTGGGTCTGGTGTACCTTTCTGTTGGATGCCTAGGACAGAGAGCAGACATACCAAGTCACCTGGGTCTGGTGTATCTTTCTGTCGGATGCCCAGGACAGAGAGCAGACATACATAGTCACCTGGGTCGGGTGTATCTTTCTGTCGGATGCCCGGGACAGAGAGCAGACATACCAAGTCACCTGGGTCTGGTGTATCTTTCTGTAGGATGCCCAGGACAGAGAGCAGACATACATAATAACCTGGGTTGGGTGTATCTGTCTGTCGGATGCCCGGGACAGAGAGCAGACATACATAATAACCTGGGTTGGGTGTATCTTTCTGTCGGATGCCCGGGACAGAAAGCAGACATACATGGTCACCTGGGTTGGGTGTATCTTTCTGTCGGATGCCCAGGACAGAGAGCAGACATACATGGTCACCTGGGTTGGGTGTATCTTTCTGTCAGATGCCCAGGACAGAGAGCAGACATACCAAGTCACCTGGGTCTGGTGTATCTTTCTGTCGGGTGCCCAGGACAGAGAGCAGACATACAAAGTCACCTGGGTCTGGTGTATCTTTCTGTAGGATGCCCGGGACAGAGAGCAGACATACAAAGTCACCTGGGTTGGGTGTATCTTTCTGTCGGACTCCCAGGACAGAGAGCAGACATACAAAGTCACCTGGGTTGGGTGTATCTTTCTGTCGGATGCCCGGGACAGAGAGCAGACATACATGGTCACCTGGGTTGGGTGTATCTTTCTGTCGGATGCCCAGGACAGAGAGCAGACATACATGGTCACCTGGGTTGGGTGTATCTTTCTGTCGTATGCCCGGGACAGAGAGCAGACATACCAAGTCCCCTGGGTCTGGTGTATCTTTCTGTCGGATGCCCGGGACAGAGAGCAAACATACATAGTCACCTGGGTCTGGTGTATCTTTCTGTGAGATGCCCAGGACAGAGAGCAGACATACCAGGTCACCTGGGTCTGGTGTACCTTTCTGTCGGATGCCTAGGACAGAGAGCAGACATACCAAGTCACCTGGGTCTGGTGTATCTTTCTGTCGGATGCCCAGGACAGAGAGCAGACATACATAGTCACCTGGGTCGGGTGTATCTTTCTGTCGGATGCCCGGGACAGAGAGCAGACATACCAAGTCACCTGGGTCTGGTGTATCTTTCTGTAGGATGCCCAGGACAGAGAGCAGACATACATAATAACCTGGGTTGGGTGTATCTTTCTGTCGGATGCCCGGGACAGAGAGCAGACATACATAATAACCTGGGTGGGGTGTATCTTTCTGTCGGATGCCCGGGACAGAGAGCAGACATACCAAGTCACCTGGGTCTGGTGTATCTTTCTGTCGGATGCCCAGGACAGAGAGCAGACATACCAAGTCACCTGGGTCTGGTGTATCTTTCTGTCGGATACCCAGGACAGAGAGCAGACATACAAAGTCACCTGGGTCTGGTGTATCTTTCTGTAGGATGCCCGGGACAGAGAGCAGACATACAAAGTCACCTGGGTTGGGTGTATCTTTCTGTCGGATGCCCAGGACAGAGAGCAGACATACAAAGTCACCTGGGTTGGGTGTGTCTTTCTGTCGGATGCCCGGGACAGAGAGCAGACATACATGGTCACCTGGGTTGGGTGTATCTTTCTGTCGGATGCCCAGGACAGAGAGCAGACATACATGGTCACCTGGGTTGGGTGTATCTTTCTGTCGGATGCCCAGGACAGAGAGCAGACATACAAAGTCACCTGGGTTAGGTGTATCTTTCTATCGGATGCCCGGGACAGAGAGCAGACATACATGGTCACCTGGGTTGGGTGTATCTTTCTGTCGGATGCCCAGGACAGAGAGCAGACATACATGGTCACCTGGGTTGGGTGTATTTTTCTGTCGGATGCCCAGGACAGAGAGCAGACATACCAGGTGACCTGGGTTGGGTGTATTTTCCTGTCGGATGCCCAGGACAGAGAGCAGACATACCAAGTCACCTGGGTCTGGTGTATCTTTCTGTCGGATGCCCAGGACAGAGAGCAGACATACAAAGTCACCTGGGTCTGGTGTATCTTTCTGTAGGATGCCCGGGACAGAGAGCAGACATACAAAGTCACCTGGGTCTGGTGTATCTTTCTGTCGGATGCCCAGGACAGAGAGCAGACATACATGGTCACCTGGGTCGGGTGTATCTTTCTGTCGGATGCCCAGGACAGAGAGCAGACATACATAGTCACCTGGGTCTGGTGTATCTTTCTGTCGGATGCCCAGGACAGAGAGCAGACATACATAGTCACCTGGGTCTGGTGTTTCTTTCTGTCGGATGCCCAGGACAGAGAGCAGACATACATAGTCACCTGGGTCTGGTGTATCTTTCTGTGAGATGCCCAAGACAGAGAGCAGACATACATAGTCACCTGGGTTGGGTGTATCTTTCTGTCGGATGCCCAGGACAGAGAGCAGACATACATAGTCACCTGGGTCGGGTGTATCTTTCTGTCGGATGCCCAGTCCCCGGTGAGTGCAGTCCTTGAACAGGAGCTAAAGGAAAGCCTCCTTCGAGCTAACTTTTAACAATTAACCAAGGGGTTAACTCGCTGCGCAGCCTGGCAGCTCACCTGTAGAAGACAAATGCTCACAAAACCACGTGTTATGTGTTGTTCTAGCACCTGTTATCCAAGTGATATAACAATCTTTTAGGCCAGACCTGGGCCCCAAAAATGCCAAGACCTTCTATCTTTATCATTACACCTGTGTCTTTCCTACTTGTAGATATATGTCTTGTATAAATAAAAGGTATGACTGGTTATTGAGTTTAATGTGTGTTATTACCTCTATCACATTGATGAAACCTTGATTGCTCAACTAATTGTTCTTGTTAATTCAAGTGCCCGAAAGAAGTAATCCTCTGAGGCGGAAGCCGGAGGACTGTGACCACCGTTTTGCTTTTAAAACTGTAATTCTGTGCTCTTTTGTGTGATTTTAAGACCTGGGAGCTCACCTGTTCGAAGCGCTCACTTCACACGCTGACACAGCCCTCCTCGACCTTCCCTGAGACAGCGACCAGCGCTGAGACAGGGAAACGCCCAAGGCGGTAGCCACGCCCACCGCGAGGCCACGCCCACTCGCAACCAGTATATAAACGCTGAGAACAAGCGGCTTATTACTTTGTTTGTATCCTCTGAGGCGGAAGCCGGAGGACTGTGACCACCATTTTGCTTTTAAAACTGTAATTCTGTGCTCTTTTGTGTGATTTTAAGACCTGGGAGCTCACCTGTTCGAAGCGCTCACTTCACGCGCTGACACAGCCCTCCTCGACCTTCCCTGAGACAGCGACCAGCGCTGAGACAGGGAAACGCCCAAGGCGGTAGCCACGCCCACCGCGAGGCCACGCCCACTCACAACCAGTACAAATGTGCCGGCCATACCAGCGCAGCGGACGAGCGCAGCGGGAGCGCCGTTTGCGCGCCGAAGGCGCGCCTAAGGCAAGCCCGTCTGCGCCCGTCCGCGCACGACCGGGCATAGGGCCAGAACCCCTGCCGAAAACAACTGACCCTAAGGTAAGTTACTCACGGCGAGAGCTACTAAGCCTTAGACCCCCAGCTCCCTTCTGTGAATTTACCCATGATTTAAATGGACCTTTCATTCGCTGCCCCATCTGCAAACCAGTCCAACTCAAACTTCCCACAAAACCCCACATACCTGCCTCCCTCAAACTCGCCTCACTAAACTGTCGCTCGCTCCCCAAACATGCGACGCGAATCAACCATCTGATAGAGGACTTGGAGATAGACATCCTCTTCCTCACGGAAACTTGGCTTTCCATACATTCACAATCAGATATGGCACTAGCAACCCCACCGGGCTTCCTCATCCAGTCCCTACCCCGACCTCTAGGCAGAGGCGGTGGTGTCGCCATTATTCATCGGGACCATCTCCACTGTAAAACCAGCGATGCGCAGATCCCCGACTCTGAAAGCTTTCAGTTTACCATTAAACTCGACCCGACCAACTCACTTACAGGAGTCCTTGTGTACCGTCCCCCCGGCCCACCGGGCCCTTTCGCTAGCTCCCTCCTGGACACTGTAACAAATCAGGCCCACTCCCTATCAAATTTCATGATAGTAGGTGACCTAAACATCCATTTCGATGACCCTGCAGACCTGGTAGCTACCGACCTGATCTCCGATCTGGCGGCACTCGACATTCGCCTCCTTAACTCCGGAGCGACCCACATCAAGGGTCACCTCCTGGACCCAGTGTTCACCAGCTCCCCTTCGGTACAAGTGAAGGTGGCCCTTCCCCTCCCCTGGACAGATCACTTCCTGGTCCCCTTCCAACTTCCAGGAATATTCAGGAAACCACAAAAACCACCTACCTACATCAGGGACAGGACCTGGTCCAGACTCCCCACCGAAGAATGGGCAAGGATCCTAAAAACAACCACCCCTGCATGCGCGGAGACCCGACTGTCGCCGACATAAAATTTAGAGAGTGGATCACCACCACCCTGAACACAGTACTCCCTCTGAGAACTAGGGAGGACAAAAACGGTCAACCCGGTTCTGCCCCATGGTACACCTCGGACCTCCGGCTACTTCGCAAAAATTGTAAAAAAGCCGAACGGCTTTGGAGGAAAGACTGGCAGCACGCCAGCAAGGATGCATACCATAATACCGTCAGACTTTACAAAGAGGCCATTAAGCACGCTAAAGCTTCCCACTATGACGCACGGATTAAAGAATCCTCCAATTCCGCCAGGGAATCCTTCTTAATAGTAAAGGAGCTGCTGAAAGTACCCAACACCCCTCTCTCCATCACCCCCCGGGTCGACCGAAGTAATGAACTTGCCTCATACTTCAATGACAAAATCTCCCGCATCCTGGCCTCCCTTCCCCCGCCCGGCCCTCGCAGCCACCTGGCCAGCCGCTCATCCCCCGGCCTGAGCAAAAGCAACCCTTGCCCCTCCACACTTACTACATTCCGGCCAGTAACCCGCACAGAGGTAGAACGAACCTTGACTAAAATGAAAAGCGGGTCCCCTCTGGACCCGGCACCCATCAGATTCCTGAAAACCGTGGCCCCTGTCATCGTTCCCACGGTCACGGAGCTTATCAACAGCTCGCTGGCCCAGGGATCTGTCCCTGACAGCTGGAAAAGTGCGGTGGTAAAGGCACTTTTAAAAAAACCCCAGCTTGACCCAGCGGACATGTCAAACTATCGGCCAATATCACTACTTCCCGGAATCAGCAAGGTAGCCGAGAAATTGGTCAACGAACAATTATCTCAGTTCCTTGAGACCAATAACGCACTACGACAATCCCAGACTGGATTCCGCCCGGGCCATGGCACAGACACCGCCCTTCTTGCCGTTATCGAAGAAGCAAGGCGCATCCTGGATTCAGGAGGGTCAGTGGCAGTGATCCTCCTGGATCTCAGCGCAGCCTTCGACACAGTCAACCATTGTGTCCTTCTTCATCGACTCGCGGCAGCAGGGCTCTCCGGGACGGCCCTTGGCTGGATTGAATCCTTCCTCACTGGACGTACGTTCCAGGTATGGGACGATAATCACCACTCGTCCACCCTCCCCCTCACAAGCGGGGTCCCTCAGGGCTCCTCCCTGAGCCCGACGCTTTTTAATGCATATATGGCCCCCCTTGAGGACGTGGTGACACCATTTAACATCAAAATGATAAGCTACGCTGATGACACTCAACTGGTCGTCTCCTTATCACAACTTATCGACCACCCAGAGATTCTGACCAACTGTCTCACAGAAATCTACAGCTGGATGAGTGACTCATCATTAAAATTAAATGGGTCAAAGACGGAAGTGATGCTCCTGGGGAAACAATGGACGACCATCCCCCCAGCAATCTGGCCCGACGTGTTTGGAGAAATCCCCCTCCCGAAGCGTGAAGTCAAGACCCTCGGCGTATGGCTTGAACCAGAACTCACCATGAAGACGCAAGCAACCAAAACCTCGGGTACCTGTTTCGGGCTCATGCGCACGACTCGCAAGATTCTCCCCCTACTGCCTCTTGCTTCCAGGAAACTACTCATCCAGGGACTAGTATTGTCCCGCCTGGACTATAGCAATTAGTCTACCTGGGAGCCCCTGAAGCCACCCTGACGAAACTACAGTGGACACAGAACGCTGCAGCACGTCTGATAACCAACCTTCCCTCTAGAGTGTCCGCCAGACCTGCCCTCAAGGCCCTGCACTGGCTCCCTGTGTGCCAAAGGGTGCAGTTCAAAGCCATGTGCATGTCACATAAGCTGATCAACGGATCTGGTCCCGCGATCCTCAGCGGCATGATCACTCCCTATAAAGCACCCAGATCCTTACGATCTGAGAATGAGCACCTGGCCAGCGTTCCCAGATGTAAAAAGGCACGTACAGGAGGACGACGTTTCTCTGTCCAAGCAGCCACTGGATGGAACGCCCTACCACGCTCCCTCAGACTTGAACCCAACTATTTGGCATTTCGCAAAAAGTTGAAAACACACCTATTCCCTAATTAATCGTCCCTCCTCCCTTCCTTTCCCTCAACTGGATCATAAACCTCTATGGCGCGGGGATGCCCTTGGGTCACCAGGCGCTTTATAAATCGCTATTAATTAATTAATTAATTAATTCGGGGCAAATGTACTAATCCCACCGTCAGAATTTGCAACCATTTATTTGTGTTACCAGAGTAGAATTTTACAAACCTGCCTGTGCCGCGATGGGTTGCTTCACAAAAATCTGAATCAGAGTGGGTTGCAATCTGTACTCACTCTGATTGGTAGCTTTTGTCATGCACATTTGCAGACCACCTTTTATGCCGAATTACCCAATCTGTGGGGGTCCTGCAGTGTTGCTACTCAAAGGCAGACATTGATAATTATTTTTGAAAATATATAACAAAACGAGTAACGATAAACAAATAATAACAGTCGAGGTAATAACAAGGGTTAATACTAGTGGTGATCGAATTGTGACTTTTGTTATTATTACAAAAAACTTTAAATGTGTGCGTGACCTTAAGGCCATGAAAATCCCAGAGAATGCTGGGTAGCGGAATTATTTACATCACGTCTGAGTCAGAGCGCTGTGCGCGAGCCGGATATCTTTTCGGTGCCTCCTTAAATGCTGCCAGAGCCTGCCTGAGGGGGCGGGATTTCCTGTTCAGGAGCCCAGACTGTGCAAATCCTCTCTATGCACAAGTGAAATAACGGTCTTCTGCGTGCCCTACACCCAGCCCCCCTAACACCGGGCGCCTGTGTGGATTGAGGCCTCTTGCAGAACTCCCCTGGTGGTTCTGGGCAGAGACAGGCCAGTGGCAGCAGGCAGTCCAACCAAAGGAGCGTGTGCAGGCTGAGCCCTGTGCCAGGCCCACCCACGGCATCAGCTGTATGCAGGCCGAGGCCTTTGGAGTCTGCCCTGCACCCTGCCCCACATCTGCTAGCCCTTGGGCCTTTCCACAGCTAAGGCCCTTCACAGCCCTGCTCTCTTCACATCTGCTGAGGGGGTGCGCTAAGGCCCCTCACAGCCCTGATCTCTAAACATCAGCTGAGGGTGTAAGTGAAGGCCCTTCACAGCCCTGCTCTCTTAACCTCAGCTGAGGGTGCACCTAAGGCCCTCCACAGCCCTGCTCTCTTAACCTCAGCTGAGGGTGCACCTAAGGCCCCTCACAGCCCTGCTCTCTTAACATCAGCTGAGGGTGTGCGCTTAGGCCCTTCACAGCCCTGCTCTCTTAACATCGGCTGAGGGTGCACCTAAGGCCCCTCACAGCCCTGCTCTCTGAACATCTGCTGAGGGTGTGCGCTAAGGCCCCTCACAGCCCTGCTCTCTTAACATCAGCTGAGGGTGTGCGCTTAGGCCCTTCACAGCCCTGCTCTCTTAACATCGGCTGAGGGTGCACCTAAGGCCCCTCACAGCCCTGCTCTCTTAACATCGGCTGAGGGTGCACCTAAGGCCCCTCACAGCCCTGCTCTCTTAACCTCAGCTGAGGGTGCACCTAAGGCCCTCCACAGCCCTGCTCTCTGAACATCAGCTGAGGGTGTAAGTAAAGGCCCTTCACAGCCCTGCTCTCTCAACATCAGCTGAGGGTGTAAGTGAAGGCCCTTCACAGCCCTGCTCTCTTAACATCAGCTGAGGGTGTGCGCTTAGGCCCTTCACAGCCCTGCTCTCTTAACATCGGCTGAGGGTGCACCTAAGGCCCCTCACAGCCCTGCTCTCTTAACATCGGCTGAGGGTGCACCTAAGGCCCCTCACAGCCCTGCTCTCTTAACCTCAGCTGAGGGTGCACCTAAGGCCCCTCACAGCCCTGCTCTCTTAACATCGGCTGAGGGTGCACCTAAGGCCCCTCACAGCCCTGCTCTCTTAACCTCAGCTGAGGGTGTAAGTGAAGGCCCCTCACAGCCCTGCTCTCTGAACATCAGCTGAGGGTGTAAGTGAAGGCCCCTCACAGCCCTGCTCTCTAAGGCCCTTCACAGCCCTGCTCTCTAAACATCAGCTGAGGGTGTGCACTAAGGCCCCTCACAGCCCTGCTCTCTAAGGCCCCTCACAGCCCTGCTCTCTAAACATCAGCTGAGGGTGCACCTAAGGCCCCTCACAGCCCTGCTCTCTAAACATCATCTGAGGGTGTACGAGAAGGCCCTTCACAGTCCTGCTCTCTGAACATCAGCTGAGGGTGTAAGTGAAGGCCCCTCACAGCCCTGCTCTCTAAGGCCCTTCACAGCCCTGCTCTCTTAACATTGGCTGAGTGTGTGCGCTTAGGCCCCTCACAGCCCTGCTCTCTTAACCTCAGCTGAGGGTGTGCGCTAAGGCCCCTCACAGCCCTGCTCTCTTAACCTCAGCTGAGGGTGTGCGCTAAGGCCCCTCACAGCCCTGCTGTCTAAGGCCCCTCACAGCCCTGCTCTCTGAACATCAGCTGAGGGTGTAAGTGAAGGCCCTTCACAGCCCTGCTCTCTCAACATCAGCTGAGGGTGTAAGTGAAGGCCCCTCACAGCCCTGCTCTCTAAACATCAGCTGAGGGTGTAAGTGAAGGCCCTTCACAGCCCTGCTCTCTCAACATCAGCTGAGGGTGTAAGTGAAGGCCCTTCACAGCCCTGCTCTCTAAACATCAGCTGAGGGTGTGCGCTTAGGCCCTTCACAGCCCTGCTCTCTTAAAATCGGCTGAGGGTGCACCTAAGGCCCCTCACAGCCCTGCTCTCTAAACATCATCTGAGGGTGTACGAGAAGGCCCTTCACAGCCCTGCTCTCTGAACATCAGCTGAGGGTGTAAGTGAAGGCCCCTCACAGCCCTGCTCTCTAAGGCCCTTCACAGCCCTGCTCTCTTAACCTCAGCTGAGGGTGGGCGCTAAGGCCCCTCACAGCCCTGCTCTCTTAACCTCAGCTGAGGGTGTGCGCTAAGGCCCCACACAGCCCTGCTGTCTAAGGCCCCTCACAGCCCTGCTCTCTGAACATCATCTGAGGGTGTACGAGAAGGCCCTTCACAGCCCTGCTCTCTGAACATCAGCTGAGGGTGTAAGTGAAGGCCCCTCACAGCCCTGCTCTCTAAGGCCCTTCACAGCCCTGCTCTCTTAACATTGGCTGAGGGTGTGCGCTAAGGCCCCTCACAGCCCTGCTCTCTTAACCTCAGCTGAGGGTGTGCGCTAAGGCCCCACACAGCCCTGCTGTCTAAGGCCCCTCACAGCCCTGCTCTCTGAACATCGGCTGAGGGTGTGCGCTAAGGCCCCTCACAGCCCTGCTCTCTAAGGCCCCTCACAGCCCTGCTCTCTGAACATCAGCTGAGGGTGTAAGTGAAGGCCCTTCACAGCCCTGCTCTCTCAACATCAGCTGAGGGTGTGCACCTAAGGCCCTCCACAGCCCTGCTCTCTAAGGCCCCTCACAGCCCTGCTCTCTAAACATCAGCTGAGGGTGTAAGTGAAGGCCCTTCACAGCCCTGCTCTCTCAACATCAGCTGAGGGTGTGCACCTAAGGCCCTCCACAGCCCTGCTCTCTAAGGCCCCTCACAGCCCTGCTCTCTAAACATCAGCTGAGGGTGTGCGCTAAGGCCCCTCACAGCCCTGCTCTCTTAACCTCAGCTGAGGGTGTAAGTGAAGGCCCTTCACAGCCCTGCTCTCTTAACATCAGCTGAGGGTGTAAGTGAAGGCCCCTCACAGCCCTGCTCTCTAAGGCCCTTCACAGCCCTGCTCTCTTAACATCAGCTGAGGGTGTGCGCTAAGGCCCCTCACAGCCCTGCTCTCTTAACCTCAGCTGAGGGTGTAAGTGAAGGCCCTTCACAGCCCTGCTCTCTTAACATCAGCTGAGGGTGTAAGTGAAGGCCCCTCACAGCCCTGCTCTCTAAGGCCCTTCACAGCCCTGCTCTCTTAACATTGGCTGAGGGTGTGCGCTTAGGCCCTTCACAGCCCTGCTCTCTAAACATCAGCTGAGGGTGTGCGCTTAGGCCCCTCACAGCCCTGCTCTCTTAACATCAGCTGAGGGTGTAAGTGAAGGCCCCTCACAGCCCTGCTGTCAAAGGCCCCTCACAGCCCTGCTCTCTTAACATCAGCTGAGGGTGTGCGCTAAGGCCCCTCACAGCCCTGCTCTCTAAACATCAGCTGAGGGTGTAAGTGAAGGCCCTTCACAGCCCTGCTCTCTCAACATCAGCTGAGGGTGTGCACCTAAGGCCCTCCACAGCCCTGCTCTCTAAGGCCCCTCACAGCCCTGCTCTCTAAACATCGGCTGAGGGTGCACCTAAGGCCCTCCACAGCCCTGATCTCTAAGGCCCCTCACAGCCCTGCTCTCTAAACATCGGCTGAGGGTGCACCTAAGGCCCTCCACAGCCCTGATCTCTAAGGCCCCTCACAGCCCAGCTCTCTTAACATCAGCTGAGGGTGTGCGCTAAGGCCCCTCACAGCCCTGCTCTCTAAGGCCCCTCACAGCCCTGCTCTCTAAACATCAGCTGAGGGTGTTCGCTAAGGCCCCTCACAGCCCTGCTCTCTAAACATCAGCTGAGGGTGTTCGCTAAGGCCCCTCACAGCCCTGCTCTCTTAACATCAGCTGAGGGTGTGCGCTAAGGCCCCTCACAGCCCTGCTCTCTTAACATCAGCTGAGGGTGTGCGCTAAGGCCCCTCACAGCCCTGCTCTCTTAACATCAGCTGAGGGTGTGCGCTAAGGCCCTCCACAGCCCTGCTCTCTAAGGCCCCTCACAGCCCTGCTCTCTAAGGCCCCTCACAGCCCTGCTCTCTCAACATCAGCTGAGCGTGTACGAGAAGAGCTTTCATAGCAGTACACCAGGACTCTCATATAAAGATTCTCAGCAGCCTCCCCCAACCTTGCGCACAGACCCGCCTAGTTTACAGTTGTGTGTGGTAAAGAGTGGATCGCAGTGCTTAATTTTAGCCGGTGTTTTCTGGTGCTCGGCACTGGCACTTAAGTGACAACACCGGAATGTACGACAATCTGGCACACTGTGGCGCTGTCTGTCGAATTTAGAAATGAGCACAACAGCTATTTATTAATTCAATACACAACAAAAATGACTAATACCTAATATGGTCAAAATCTATCCGGCTAAAACTTTACTAATGGCGACATATGGGTCAGTGATCTGGGGGATTACAGACATGACATCATTACAAGTGTTAGAAGATAAATGTATTAAAAGATTGCTGTCAGTCCCACAATCATGTAATAACTTTGTGGCTCACACTGAAGTCGGTATACCTTGTATCACAGACGCCATTAAATTAGCTGCACTTTCTCTTTCGCTATCATTCTGGGAAAGGGGTACTGTGGGTTTAAATCAGAACACCCTGAAAGACGTTATGAATATGGCCCACGGCTGGAGTGGAAAGATCGCATGATTGAGTCTGTTTCTTTCACAAAGATTGACAGGTGGCATGTCATGTGGTTCCTGTGTGGTTCATTCCTTCAAGTTGGAGAGCAGCAAGGGAGAAGGAGTCCAGTGGGCTGGCAAAGTTATTGAATGTATATTGCTGACTTTGTTGTGGAAAAAGTTGTTTGCAGAGGCCTTGTGTGTGTGTGTGTGTGTCTGTGTGTGTGTGTCTGTGTGTCTGTGAGGGTGGTGAGGGTGGTGGCACCGGCAGCCGGTAAAGTAAATTAGTTTATGATGGTGAAGATTTTCTTTTGTGTAGACTCGTTTCTCTTGCAGATCTCAATCCTAACACCAGGTGTATGTTCAAGTGCATGGGCCAACAACAGGTTTGAGCAAAAGACAAGGTTTGTGTAGGCAGATGACCTAAGATCAGGTGTGTGTGCATGTGAGTGACCTAAGACCAGGTGTATGTGCCTGTGAGTGACCTTAGACCAGGTGTATGTGCCTGTGAGTGACCTAAGATCAGGTGTGTGTGCCTGTGAGTAACCTAAGACCAGGTGTATGTGCCTGTGAGTGACCTTAGACCAGGTGTATGTGCCTGTGAGTGACCTAAGACCAGGTGTATGTGCCTGTGAGTGACCTTAGACCAGATGTATGTGCCTGTGAGTGACCTAAGATCAGGTGTGTGTGCCTGTGAGTAACTTAAGACCAGGTGTATGTGCCTGTGAGTGACCTTAGACCAGGTGTGTGTGCCTGTGAGTGACCTAAGACCAGGTGTATGTGCCTGTGAGTGACCTTAGACCAGGTGTATGTGCCTGTGAGTGACCTAAGATCAGGTGTGTGTGCCTGTGAGTAACTTAAGACCAGGTGTATGTGCCTGTGAGTGACCTTAGACCAGGTGTGTGTGCCTGTGAGTGACCCAAGACCAGGTGTATGTGCCTGTGAGGGACCTTAGACCAGGTGTATGTGCCTGTGAGTGACCTTAGACCAGGTGTATGTGCCTGTGAGTGACCTAAGACCAGGTGTTGTACCTGTGAATGACCTAAGACCAGGTGTGTGTGCCTGTGAGTGACCTAACACCAGGTGAATGTGCCTGTGAGTGACCTAAGACCAGGTGTATGTGCCTGTGAGTGACCTTAGACGAGGTGTATGTGCCTGTGAGTGACCCAAGACCAGGTGTATGTGCCTGTGAGTGACCTAAGACCAGGTGTGTGTGCCTGTGAATGACCTAAGACCAGGTGTGTGTGCCTTTGAATGACCGAAGAGCAGGTGTGTGTGCCTGTGAATGACCTAAGACCAGGTGTATATGCCTGTGAGTGATCTAAGACCAGGTGTATGTGCCTGTGAATGACCTAAGACCAGGTTTATGTGCCTGTGAATGACCTAAGACCAGGTGTGTCTGCCTGTGAGTGACCTAAGACCAGGTGTGTGCCTGTGAATTACCTAAGGCCAGGTATGTGTGCCTGTGAATGACCTAAGACCAGGTGTGTATGCCTGTGAATGACCTACGATCAGGTGTGTGTGCCTGTGAGTGACCTAAGACCTGGTGTGTGTGGGAGCCTGTAAACGACCTAAGACCAGGTATGTGTGCCTGTGAATGACCTAAGACCAGGTGTGTGTGCCTGTGAATGACCGAAGACCAGGTGTGTGTGCCTGTGAATGACCTACGATCAGGTGTATGTGCCTGTGAGTGGCCTAAGACCTTGTGTGTGTGGGTGCCTGTAAACGACCTAAGACCAGGTGTGTGGGCCTGTGAATGACCTAAGATCAGGTGGGTGTGCCTGTGAGTGACCTAAGACCAGGTGTGTGTGCCTGTGAATGACCTAAGACCAGGTGTGTGTGCCTGTGAGTGACCTAAGACCAGGTGTGTGTGCCTGTGAATGACCTAAGACCAGGTGTGTGTGGGAGCCTGTGAACGACCAAAAGAACAGGTAGGTGTTTGTGCCTGTGAATGACATAAGACTAGGTATATGTGCTGATGCATGAGCTGAAAACAGATGTGTGCGGGCAGGTGACTAAAACCAGGTGCATGAAGACAGGTGACTAAAACCAGGTGCGTGAAGGCAAGTGACTAAAACCAGGTGTGTGCTGGCAGGTCACTAAAACCAGGTGCGTGAAGGCAGGTGACTAAGACCAGGTGCGTGCAGACAGTGACTAAAACCAGGTGCATGAAGGCAGGTGACTAAAACCAGGTGCGTGAAGGCAGGTGACTAAAACCAGGTGGGTGCAGGCAGTGACTAAAACCAGGTGCGTAAAGGCAGGTGACTAAAACCAGGTGCGTGCAGATAGTGACTAAATCCAGGTGCATGAAGGCAGGTGACTAAAACCAGGTGAGTGAAGGCAGGTGATTAAAACCAGGTGTATAAAGGCAGGTGACTAAAACCAGGTGTGTACGGGCAGGTCACTAAAACCAGGTGTGTGCAGGCAGGTGATTAAAACCAGGTGCGTGAAGGCAGGTGATTAAAACCAGGTGTGTGCAGACAGTGACTAAAACCAGGTGCATAAAGGCAGGTGACTAAAACCAGGTGTGTACGGGTAGGTCACTAAAACCAGGTGCGTGAAGGCAGGTGATTAAAACCAGGTGCGTGAAGGCAAGTGACTAAAACCAGGTGTGTGCAGGCAGTGACTAAAACCAGGTGCGTAAAGGCAGGTGACTAAAACCAGGTGCGTGTAGACAGTGACTAAATCCAGGTGCATGAAGGCAGGTGACTAAAACCAGGTGTGTGCAGGCAGGTGACTAAAACTAGGTGTGTGCAGGCAGTAACTAAAACCAGGTGCGTGCAGGCAGTGACTAAATTCAGGTGTGTGCCAATGGATAACTCTGACTCTAGGTGTGAGCGTTAGACAACACAGGAGAGCGTAGTGTGTAATATAAAATGTTAACGCATACTGTATCTTAGCTGAACATACCACAGCATACCTTCCCATTGCAGACCGCAACATAAAATAGCATAACAATGACTTAGCAATGCATAACAATATGGAATAGTTTCATACCAATAAAATAGTATTTCTTAACATACTCAAGCCGCAATGGCGGTGTTTTGTAGGCCTGTGTGTGCACTCTAAATGCACCCTCGCCCCCACTTCTGTACAGCGCTCTGTCACCCTCAAGGGTCTCCTTTGTACTGTAGGAAACTGCAACAAAAAGTAACATAAGAGGGCATAACATAGTATAGCCTAGCCAATAGCAAACGTTCATGGTGAGCAGTTGACTTCATGGCACTGCAACACACCTTTTACCAGGTCTGGGCTTTGAATGAACATAGTACATTCAATCAATCAATCAATCAATCAATCAATCAGAACATTTGTAAAGCGCACTACTCACCCGTCGGGGTCACAAGGCGCTGGGGGTGGGGGGGGGAGGGGGATGCTGCTACTGCTCGAATAGCCAGGTCTTGAGTAGTCTTCTGGAGGTTAGCAGGTCCTGGGTCTGCCATAGGAGGATGGGGAGGGTGTTCCAGGTCTTAGCGGCGAGGTGGGAGAACGATCTGCCACCGGAGGTCGCTCTTTGTATGCAGGGGACGTTGGCGAGGGTGAGGGCGGCGGAGCGGAGCTGGCGGTTGGGCGTGTAGAAGGAGAGTCGTGTCTGTTGAGGTATGCTGGTCCGGTATTGTGGAGTGCCTTGTGTGCATGTGTGAGGAGCTTAAAGGTGATCCTCTTGTTGACGGGGAGCCAGTGCAGGTCTCTCAGGTGGGGTGTGATGTGGCTGCGGCGAGGGATGTCGAGGATCAGGTGTGCAGAGGTGTTCTGAATGCCTTGTAGTCGTTTCAGGAGTTTGGCCGAGGTTCCTGCGTAGAGGGCGTTTCTGTAGTCCAGCCTACTGCTGACGAGTGCCTGGGTGACCTTTCTTCTTGTTTTGGTGGGGATCCACCTGTAAATCTTGCGGAGCATGCAGAGGGTGTTGAAGCATGAGGACGAGACGGCGTTGACCTGCTTTATCATGGAGAGAGTAGAGTCGAGGATGAACCCCAGGTTGCGTGCGTGGTCGGTGGGTGTTGGTGCTGTTCCCAGTGCGGTCGGCCACCAGGAGTCATCCCAGGCCGAGGGGGTGGAGCCGAGTATGAGGACTTCTGTCTTGTCCGAGTTCAGCTTCAGACGGCTGTTCTTCATCCACTCGGCGACGGCTTTCATTCCTTGGTGGAGGTTGGTTTTGGTGGTGAGGGGGTCCTTGGTGAGGGATAGCATCAGCTGGGTGTCATCGGCGTAGGAGATGATGTTGAGGTCATGTAGTCGGGCGAGTGGTGCCATGTAGATGTTGAACAATGTCGGACTGAGGGATGAGCCCTGGGGTACGTCGCAGATGATCTCTGTGGCTTCGGAGCAGAATGGGGGGAGGCGGACGCTCTGGGTTCTGCCGGAGAGGAAGGAGGTGGTCCAGTCCAGAGCCTTGTCTCGGATCCCGGCGTCGTGGAGGCGTGTGCGTAGGGTGCAGTGGCAGACAGTGTCGAAGGCGCCGTTGTCCAGCAGGGCCCTGATGTCATCGGTGGCGACGATGAGGGCAGTTTCGGTGCTGTGGTTGCTGCGGAACCTGGACTGGGACGGGTCCAGGATGTTGTTCTCCTCAAGGTAGCGGGTCAGTTGTCTGTTGACGGATTTCTCAATGACCTTTCGCCGGAAACGGGAGCAGGGAGATGGGCCGGAAGTTCTTGATGTCCTTAGGGACGGCCTTGGGTTTTCTGAGTAAGGCGTTGATCTTGGCGTGCTTCCAGCTCTCCGGGACGGTCGCTGTCTCAAAGGAGATGTGATGGCTTTCCGGAGATGGGGTGCGATGGTGGTGCTGGCTTTGTTGAAGATGTGGCGTGGGCATGGGTCTGACGGCGATCCGGAGTGGATGGTGTTCATGATTTTTATGGTGTCCTCGTCACTTATGTTGGTCCAGGAGAGCAGGGGATCGGTGCATATGGTGGCCGTGGGGACGGAGGTCTCAGTGGCTGTCGGGCGGTCGTGACGTTGAAGCTGTCGTGGATGTCTGCGATCTTGCGATGGAAGAAGGTGGCAAGGGAGTCGCACAGGTCTTGCGAAGGTGGGATGTCGTTGGTGTTGGAGCTGGGGTTGGAGAGTTCCTTCACGATGTTGAAGAGCTCTTTGCTGTTGTGTTTGTTGTCGTCTAGGCGGTCTTTGAAGGAGGTCCTTTTGGCGGATCTGATGAGGTGATGGTGTCTGCGGGTGGCGTTCTTGTGGGCTGTGTAGTTGTCCAGTGTCGGATCACGGTGCCATTTCTTCTCTAGTTTCCTGCAAGTTTGCTTGGAGGCCTGGAGTCCCTCAGTGAACCAAATGACTTTCTTGCTGGTGTGTCTGTTGGAGGGTTTCTTAATCGGGGCGAGGGTGTTGGCACAGTCGTCGATCCACTGTCAGAGGTAGCGGGCGGCGGTGTCGGGGTCGGTGGGGTCAACGGGTGGGCTCCGGGCAAGGGTGGTGGTTAGCTGGTCTTCGGTGACTTCGCTCCAGCAGCGGCGATGGATCTGTTGGGAGCGGTGGTGCGTGGTGGGTTTCCAGAAGGTGATGTGGATGCAGCGATGGTCGGTCCAATGGAGTTCGGTGGTGTGACTGAAGGAGACGTGTGCGGTTGCGGAGAAGATGGGGTCAAGCGTGTGGCCGGCAGAGTGGGTGGGTCTTGTGACGAGCTGTCTGAGTCCGAGGTTGTCGATCAAGGTGGTGGAGTTGGTGTCGTTGTTGTTCTTGAGGTGGAAGTTCAGGTCCCCGAGGAGGATGTAGTCTGTGGAGGCGAGGGCGTGCGTGCTGACGAAGTCTGCGATGGAATCGCTGAACTGTGGCCAGGGTCTGGGGGGTCTGTAGACGAGGGTTCCTCTGAGGGTGGTGTTGGGATTGGTGTGGATCTGGAAGTGCAGGTGTTCGGCGGTGCTGAGGGTGTGGTCGGTGCTGGTCGAGACTCTGAGGGTGTTCCTGTGGATGATGGTGATTCCTCCTCCTGTTCTGTTGGTGCGGTCCCTGCAGGTGATCTTGTAGCCGTCCGGGATGGCTATGGCGATGTCGGGTGCCGAGGAGGGGTTCCTCCAGGTCTCCGTCAGGAAGGCGACGTCTGGGGAGGTGGAGTCAAGTAGGTCCCAGAGTTCAACGGCGTGTTTGCGGACGGAGTGGGTGTTGAGAAGGATGCATCTGAGGTGGTTGCGTTCCTTCTCGTGGGTGGCTTGGCGGGTCGGATGCTGGTGAAGCTGCAATTTCGGCAGGAGAAGGGTCCTTGTGTGCGCTTTGGGGCGGCCAGGAAGCAGGTGTGTGATCTTCCGGTGTTGAGTGCGTGGATGGTGCTGGCCTCATAGCAGTGTCGGGTGTCGTGGCGTTTGCGGGGGCCAGGGGTCCTGGTGCTGGGCTCGATCCAGGCGCGGACGGGCGCAGGTGGGCTTGCCTTAAGTGCGCCAGAGGCGCGCCAGCTGCACTCGGTGGCGCAGCGCCCGCTATATGAGGGGAGGTGGGAGGGAGGAGCATCTAGGAGGCGAGAGCGGGGCCGCAGGGGACGCAGCGGCGGGAAAACGGTAGGGTAGAGCGGGCGGGGGTTACAGAAGGCAAAAAAGGGGTAAACACAATACAACAGTGCAAGGGAGAATAAGGACAATTTACAGTTACTCACAAAACACACTACAGTGGCAGAAGCACAAGTATGGCAGGGTCTCGAACTACAAGCAGGCAGCAGCGGCGAGCTCAAGGGGCTACGGCACACAGGTGGTGCTGTGCGGCGTGGGGAGCGACCTGCCTGAGAGCAGGGTCAAGGGTTGCATTCTGGGAACTGTAGTCGTAGACTCGTGGTCCATTTCAATTGAGCCAATTGGACCAACACACCTGACAACAACAATGTGTAAAATGAGAGTCCTGGATTGTAAAAGTGGAGTCCCGGTGACATGGAGCCATGTGGCCAAGCTACGAATAACTTAACATGGCACATAGCACAGTATACATTACCAATGGCCTGACAAAGCATAGAGCTGCATATTACAGGCAGCACATCACTATATGTAATGTAAAATATTGCAGTATGGCATGACGAAAGACCACAACATATGACAAGTTAACACCACAAAACATAGCATAGCATGAGATAAAATTGCATTAGGTTTTACACAAGATGGTTCATTCAGTCATAGGTTCGAATCCTGAAAAGGCGGGTTCCGTTTCCCAATCTTCTAATTTAATTAATGACCTTTAAATTATAATATATTTTGTGTTTGTGGCGCTTGGACGCGGCAGGAGTGTGACGCTGCGCTATAAAACACGCTTGAAGGATGAACGGGGAAGAGCGCGTGCGCTCCTCTCTGGTCCTGTGAATGGGAGGCGAGCGCCCGCCATCTCCCGGCTCCACCTTAACTCCCCGGCCCCGGCGGAGGGGGCCGGCCCAGGCTGGGTGGGATTTCCTGCCGGAGGTCAGCTGCTCCCTCCGCTCCTGTCCCTCTCCCCGCTGTCCCTCCGCCGCCCGCCTCCCTCCCTCTCGACTCTTGTTATCACTAGCGCCTTGTACCGGGGGCAGGCGCCTGCTGCCCGTGCGCTGCGGCTGCTGCTGGCCCCCGGGGGCCCCGGACTGTCACCCCCGGGCCCCCCCACCGTGATGTGTGCCGTACAGGATGCCCAGCAGCGCTGCAAAGAGATTTAAACCAACCAAGTACATCCCGGTGTCCACGGCGGCCGCCCTGCTGCTGGGGACCAGCAGTCTCTTCTTCGTCTTCACGTGAGTGGGGCCTCGCCCGGGTGTGTGTGGTGAGCCACGGATGGAGGGGGCGCGTGGACGCCCCCCAGGGCCTATGCCCAGAGAATGAACGAGAATTGTCTGCTACATATATAAGCGTGTATGAATATGGAACCATAACATTGTGCTGCTAGGGACTGAGACACCCCCCTCCACCAAGCCCCCGGGGGGCTGTGCCTAGAGGCTGAACTGGACCCACTATGACTTAGCCGCTACATTCTGTGATGTGTGTGGGAACAATAACACCGTGCTGCAAGGGGTGGAACCTCAGAGCCCCAGGGAGTGTGCCCAAAGTGCAGAATGGATGACACGGCTGGGCCCTCCTGTCTGATGCCATGCATGAGTCTGTGTACCCAAAGAGGGGGCAGGGTATATGACAGGATGGGCCACTGAGCCCTCCGTCTCTGATGCCATCCATGAGTCTGTGAACCCGAGTCTGTGTACCCAAAGAGCAGACATGGTAGGTGACTGTGTCCTCACTGAGCCCTACCTGCTTCTGATGCCACCCATGAGTCTGTGTACCCAGAGTGCAGGCATGGTATGCGACTGGGCGAGCATCTCTGAGCCCTACCTGCCTCTGATGCCATGCATGAGTCTGTGTACCCAAAGAGCAGGCAGGATATGTGACTTTTTATGATCCACTGAGCCCTCCCTGTCTCTGATGCCACCCATGAGTCTGTGTGTCTCTGTACCCAAAGAGAGGGCAGGGTATGTGACAGGATGGAACACTGAGCCCTCCCTGTGTCTGATGCCCCCCATGAGTGTGTACCCAAAGAGAGGGCAGGGTATGTGACTGTGTCCTTACTGAGCCCCACCTGCCTCTGATGCCACCCATGAATCTGTGTACCCAGAGTCCAGAGTGCAGGCAGGATGTGCGACTGGGTGTGCCCCTCTGAGCCCTCCCTGCCTCTGATGCCACCCATGAGTCTGTGTACCCAAAGAGCAGGCACGGTATGTGACTGTGTGCCCTCGCTGAGCCCTCCCCGTCTCTGATGCCACCTATGAGTCTGTGTACCGGTGTCTGTACCCAAAGAGCATGCACGGTATGTGACTGTTACCTCACTGAGCCCTCCCCGTCTCTGATGCCACCCATGAGTCTGTACCCAGAGTGCAGGCAGGGTATACGACTAGGTGGGGCCCACTGAGCCCCCCCCCCGTCTCTGATGCCACCTGTGAATCTGTGTACCCAGAGTGCAGGCAGAGTGTATGACTGGATGGCCCGTTGAGCCCTCCCTGTGTCTGATGCCAACTATGAGTCTGTACCCAGAGCACAGGCGGGGTGTATGACTGGATGGCCCACTGAGCCCTCCCTGTCTCTGATGCCACCTATGAATCTGTGTACCCAGAGTGCAAGCAGGGTATATGACTGGATGCCCCTCTGTGCCCTCTCTGTCTGATGCAAACCATGAGTCTGTGTACCTGTGTCTCTGTACCCAAAGAGTAGGCCGTGCTCAGTGAGGGACTGTGTGCCCTCACTGAGCCCGCACTGCCTCTGATGCCATGCATGAGTCTGTGTACCCAAGTAGCAGGCAGGGTATGTGACTGTGCCCTCACTGAGCCCTCCCTGCCTCTGATGCCATGCATGAGTCTGTGTACCCAAGTAGCAGGCAGGGTATGTGACTGTGCCCTCACTGAGCCCTCCCTGCCTCTGATGCCATGCATGAGTCTGTGTACCCAAGGAGCAGGCAGGGTATGTGACTGTGTGACCTCACTGAGCCCTCTCTGTCGCCATGTTTGAGTGTGTGCACCTATGTCTGTATATGGAACAATTACACCGAGCTGCAGAGGATAAACCCTGGGAAGGCCCCGGACCTGTACACAAAGACACTCAGGGTATGAGGCAGGATAGCCCGGCTGGGTCCTCTCTCTGATGCCACATGTATGAGGGTGTCTGTAGCCATGACGTAGCTGGGTGCAAACAAAATGCGCACTAGCACGGCTGACGCATAACTCCAAGCTACAGGCCACAGCTATCTCATGCCTGGGATTTTTTTTTATCAAATAATGTTCTGGTGTGCCCATGCAGGTTATAACTATGCACCGGAAGTGGAAACAAGGTGTCCTGTGGTATCCCCACCGAAGGCCTGTGTTTAAAGGGCAGAAATGTATGTGAAGGGTTGGAGCGTCTCAGCTGTGTCTGCCGTGCATCTGATTGTATGTGGAACAATATGAATAACTAACCTGTCAGAGGCAGAGCTGGAGACCAGTTAGGGTCGAGTGTAAAGAGCCGTGTATGTGCCGGTCAGACCCTCTGAGCGATATCTGCTAATGCTATGCATCTGTATATGGAGCAATGCTGCATACCTGTCAGAAGTAAGGCTAGAGACTAGTTAGGGTCGAGTGTAAAGAGCAGACCATAAATATGTGACCAGTTGCACCTGCTGCGCCTTTTCTGCGCGTCTGTGTATGGAGCAATGCCACTTATCTGTTAGAGATAAGGCTGGAGACCAGTTAGGGTCGACTGTAAGGAGCAGCCCATGTATGTGCCGGTCAGACCCTCTGAGCTTTATCTGCTAATGCTATGCATCTGTATATGGAGCAATACTGCATACCTGTCAGAAGTAAGGCTAGAGACTAGTTAGGGTCGAGTATAAAGAGCAGACCATATACATGTGACCGGTTGGACCTGCTGCGCTTTTTCTGCTAATGCTATGTGTCTGTGTTCAATACTGCCTGTCAGAGGCAAAGCCGGAGACCAGTTAGGGTCGAGGGGGAAAAAAGCAAACAATATATGTGACCGGTTGGACCCGCTGAGCTTTATCTGCTAATGCTATGCGACTGTATGTGGAACAATACCGCCTACCTAATTTATTTCAGTTCAGGAAATTGCTAAAAACCAGGTTTTTTTTCAGTCTCTTATTGAGAGGTCTCTGTTTCGTTGGCTTTTCTTAGGAAGCTAGCGCCAAGTCAACCCCAAGCATTTGCGTGCTCCACAAGCTTTTACTTACTTTCTTACCTGTCAGAGGTAAAGTCGGAGACCAGTTAGGACAGTGTGTGAAGAGCAGACAACATAAGTGACCAGTTGGACCCTCTGAGCTTTATGTGCTAATGCTATGCATCGGTATATGGAGCAATACTGCATACCTGTCAGAGGAAAAGCCGGAGACCAGTTAGGTCACCTTTGATATATCCTGCATGAACCTGAACACACCAAGAGTAGGCTAAACGTGCAGACTCTCTGCTAAAGTATGTGCAAGTTTTTAGTAAAGGAAAAATGTTGTTGCCCCCCTCCCTCCTGCACTAAATTTGAATTACCTGCGCTGGGTGTCACTTACTGGCCGCCAATCAAACGGCACCAAAGTTATAAGCAAAGGAAAATGTTATTGGACCTGCCCTGCCTTGTTGGTAAGGCACACAACTATACATAAATAGAAAACGGATCCTTCCAAGCTTCTGACAGATTGTGTGCCCAACTGCCACGCCCCCTTCTCATTTCACCCGGTGGCTCGTTGACGGGTGTGCCCGGTCCATAATAAATTTCAGCTGTTTTAAGATGTACGAAGGTGTCAAGCCTTGACGCCGCCAGCACCTCCTTCAAATGCTGCACCTCAAGCTACCGACTGGATTTACACCAAACCACGAAAAACACACTTTGAGTGAAGTGACTTTCATGCCAAGTTTGGCATGAATGTATTGTGCAGTTTTTGCTGTAGCTGCAAGATAAATTCGCTATTGGCGCTCATCCAGGAATCCACTTTTTTGGTTTGTTTTACCCCTGCAAGGAAGTACAAGTACATCGGCGTGCTGGGGTCTAGGTGCATATGCTAAAAGAAAGTCACATTCGGTGCAAATCTGTACATAGAGAGTAAAGTTATAGGTAAATAAAAAAATGCCTTTTCACTGAACCATAACTATACAGGAGCAATGGCTAATGTATAATATATATTTTCACGTGCATAAGATAAATAATTGTGATATATTATATTATACTGTTCGTATTGGTGTGCGCGTGTGTACCAGTTTCTTTTTTGATACTTAAATGTCCCCTCCCGTCTGTTCCACTCTGCAACAGACTTCTCACATTGTGTTTGTGTGTGTTCACCCACTTTGGGGTTTTAGATAAGTATTGTGAATGGCTGTCGAACAAAGACCCCCCTGGCCGGGGTGGTGGGCTCTAAATTGTTCTTAGCTGTCAATCACTCCTTTAGGACTCTTTGTCACGTGTCTGTGATGGAACTGCCGCCGGGTTAAAGTTTGCTGGCTTTCGGAATGTGGGTCCTGTTTGCCTTTCGCAAGAGTAAAGTGAAATGTCATTCCGTCCTCCCATTTCCCAAACATTTAGCACTCGATGCGTTCCAAATCGCCTATTCCTCGGAGCAGGAAGTCGCTTAATTTGAGAACCGAAAACAATAGATGTCATCCGCAGCTCTCATTGGTGAAATCAATGTACTGCTTTTGCAAGACTTGTCAAATTTCCTGGAAAAGGCTTGCGCAGTTCGTCCTCAAGAAGTTTACTTTTAGGTTGGGGAGGGGGTTGCTGAACTGTGAAGAGGGAGAAATCCCCCCCCCACTTTTTTTTTTTTTTTGCAGGAAGGACCCAAAATGCTCCCACATTCGCTGGTGCCGCAGAGGTGTGGGTTTCACTGCAGGGGAATATATTGTCCATTTTATAAAAACCGGAAATATAACTTGTACATTAACCTTAAACTGGCCAGATTACTCCCTAGACTTCCGGCTTTCTTTGTTTTTAACTCTGCACAGGTATAATAACTGTGGTACTTTGGCAAATGCCTCTCCGCGGAAGTTTTTTTTTTTTCCATTTAATATATTTATACCTGATCGCTCTGTGTATGCATGCATTGTATATGTGTGCCATTGCACGCCCTTTGTATGTATCTATTATATCTGTGTGTGTGTGTGTGTATATATATATATATATCCTTTTTTTTATGGTGCCATTTATATTTTTTGATTTATTTTTATGAATACAAACTCATTTGTGTGCGCACGCTGTTGTTTCATAGTTTATTTGTTTGAAGTGCTGCGTGTAGCCCTGCGTGTCGTTTTTTTCTACCACTTAGAGTTTTCTGTATAGAAACGGATGCCTGATGGCATTGCACGGTATTAGGTGTGGGAAGGGTTGTATTTTAACCTGGAGACAGTGGCATTGGTTTCAGCTTGGAAGGTTCGTTTCCAGGGGTAAATCCTGCTGAATACCAGGTACGGTACTTTGTGGATCGGCGGCACCTAGAGTCCGGCCAGCATTGCTTCTTGCCACACAATTGATGGACGGAAGGCAGAACAAATCAAAAGTATTCACCCCCAGTCAAGAGATCTGGATTAAATCCATCATTCTTTTGCTCACCATGCCACCCCAGTTCAGACCTGGCCATATGCAAATCAGTCTTGACCCTGTGCCTCATGGGAACAGTCCAGCCTGAACTGCCAAGCCAGGTCCTCCCTGGACCGTAAACGAGCATCCTAGGACCGCACTTGGGGCGAGAAAGCAAAAGACACACAATTGATGGAGGACCTGGCTTGGCAGTTCGGGCTGGACTGTTCCCATGAGGCACAGGGTCAAGACTGATTTCCATATGGCCAGGTCTAAACTGGGGTGGCATGGTGAGAAAAAGATTGATGGATTTAACCCAGATCTCTTGACTGGGGGTGAATGTTTTGATTTGTTCTGCATTCCGTCCATCAATTGTGTGTCTTAATCATTGCTTCTTGGTCACCGCATCCCTTGGCGTGAGTAGTGTCCTTGGATTCCGAAGTCTTATGAAGAGTAGGTACTCTGGTTGTACCGTGTGGATGGTCTGATGGTCTTCTAAAGTCTGGGTCTTTGCACACTGACGGATCTGCTCCCCTGGGGCTGGTGTTTGACTGTCTTCTGACTGGTCTGGGAGTTGTGCGATCAGAAGGCACTAGTTGGAAAGCTTGGAGGGCGGTTGGGACTTCTGCATGTCAGCTGAACCATTATTCAAGGTTGTGTAGTGCCTTCTACTTTCGATATCGATGTACCCAGTGGTGGGTGGTCTTACTTCTTCATATTGGAGCATGCGTTTACACCTGGTTCTGTGCTCGCCGTTGTCTGTCCATTATCTGTTTATGCAGAAAGGTATGGACTACGTTGCAGTGGTTTAGCCTAGCATTGCTGTGAACAGCTCCAGTATGACACATCTTTGATACATGCTACATCTTTCCTACGGTGACTAGGCTATGAAGCACTACATCGGGTTCCTCGATAGAACCCTACAGAGCAGGGAATGTTGTCTTGTATTGTAGCATCCATGGAACGCTTCACACCCACTACTAGGCTACGAAGCACTGCATCGGGTTCATCGATAGAACCCTACAGAGCAGGGAACGATGTCTTGTATTGTAGCATCCATGGAACACTTCATGCCCACGACTAACGTATGAAGCACTGCATTGGGTTCCTCGATAGAACTCTGCAGAGTAGGGAACGATATATTGTAGCATCCATGGAACACTTCATACCCACCACAAGGCTATGAAGCACTGCATTGGGGTCCTCGACAGCACCCTACGGAGCAGGGAAGGGTGTCTTGTATTGTAGCATCCATGGAACACTTCATACCCATGACTACTCTATGAAGCCCGGCATAAGGTTCCTCGACAGAACTCTACAGAGCAGTGAATGATGTCTTGTAGCATCTATGGAACACTTTATACCCACAACAAGGCTATGAAACACTGCATCCTGTTGATCAATAGAACTAAAATAATAATAATAATAAAATAATAATAATAATAGAACTATACAGAGCAGGGAACGATGTATTGTATTATAACATTCGTGGAACACTGCATACCCATGACTAGGCTATGAAGCACTGCATTGGATTTTTCGATAGAACCCTACAGAGCAGGGAAGGATGCATTGTATTGTAGCATTCATGGAATGCTTTATACCCGCCACTAGGCTTTGAAGCACTGCATCCAGTTCCTCGATAGAACCCTACAGAGCAGGGAATTATGTCTTGTATTGTAGCATCCATGGACTGCTTCGTGCCCACAACTAGGCTATAAAGCACTGCATCAGGTTCATCAATAGAACCCTACAGAGCAGGGAACAATGTATTGTACCATCCATGGAACACTTCATACCCACGACAAGGCTATGAGGCACTGCATCGGGTTCCTCGATCCAACCCTACAGAGCAGGGAACGATGTATTGTATTGTAGCAACCATGGAACGCTTTGGACCCACCATAAGGCTATGAAGCACTGCATTGGATTCCTCGACAGAACTCTACAGAGCAGCGAACAATGTCTTGTAGCATCCATGGAACACGTCATACCCACGACAAGGCTATGAAGCACTACATCTTGTTCATCGATGGAACGCTACAAAGCAGGGAACGATGTATTGTATTGTAGCATCCATGGAACACTGCATACCCACGACTAGGCTACGAAACACTGCATTGGGTTTTTCGATAGAACCCTGCAGAGCAGGGAACGATGTATTGTATTGTAGCATTAGTGGAACGCTTTATACTCCCCTCTAGGATATGAAGGACTGCATCGGGTTCCACGATAGAACCCTGCAGAGCAGGGAACGATTTATTGTAGCATCCATGGAACGCTTCATACCCACCACAAGGCTATGAAGCACTGCATCAGGTTCATCGATAGAACCCTTCAGAGCAGGGAACGATGTCTTGTATTGTAGCATCCATGGAACGCTTCATGCTCACGATTAGGGTATGAAGCACTGCATTGGGTTCCTCGCTAGAGCTCTGCAGAGCAGGGAACGATGTATTGTAGCATCCTTGGAACCTTCATACCCACCACAAGGCTATGAAGCACTGCATTGGGTTCATTGATGGAACCCTACAGAGCAGGGATCGATATATTGTAGCTCCCATGGAACGCTTCATGCCCACCACAAGGGAAGCACTGCATTGGGTTCATTGATGGAACCCTACAGAGCAGGGATCGATGTATTGTAGCTCCCATGGAATGCTTCATGCCCACCACAAGGCTAAGAAGCGCTGCATCGGGTTCCTCGCTAGAACTCTGCAGAGCAGGGAACAATGTATTGTAGCATCCTTGGAACCTTCATACCCACCACAAGGCTATGAAGCACTGCATCGGGTTCATCATTGGAACCCTACAGAGCAGGGATCGATATATTGTAGCTCCCATGGAACGCTTCATGCCCACCACAAGGCTATGAAGCACTGCATCGGGTTCATCATTGGAACCCTACAGAGCAGGGATCGATATATTGTAGCTCCCATGGAACGCTTCATGCCCACCACAAGGCTATGAAGCACTGCATCGGGTTCATCATTGGAACCCTACAGAGCAGGGATCGATGTATTGTAGCTCCCATGGAATGCTTCATACCCACCACAAGGCTATGAAGCACTGCATCGGGTTCATCATTGGAACCCTACAGAGCAGGGATCGATATATTGTAGCTTCCATGGAACGCTTCATGCCCACCACAAGGCTATGAAGCACTGCATCGGGTGCATCGATGGAACCCTACAGAGCAGGGATCGATATATTGTAGCTCCCATGGAACGCTTCATGCCCACCACAAGGGAAGCACTGCATTGGGTTCATTGATGGAACCCTACAGAGCAGGGATCGATATATTGTAGCTCCCATGGAACGCTTCATGCCCACCACAAGGGAAGCACTGCATTGGGTTCATTGATGGAACCCTACAGAGCAGGGATCGATGTATTGTAGCTCCCATGGAACGCTTCATGCCCACCACAAGGGAAGCACTGCATTGGGTTCATTGATGGAACCCTACAGAGCAGGGATCGATGTATTGTAGCTCCCATGGAACGCTTCATGCCCATCACAAGGCTATGAAGCACTGCATTGGGTTCATTGATGGAACCCTACAGAGCAGGGATCGATGTATTGTAGCTCCCATGGAATGCTTCATACCCACCACAAGGCTATGAAGCACTACATCGGGTTCATCGATGGAACCCTACAGAGCAGGGATCGATGTATTGTAGCTCCCATGGAACGCTTCATACCCACTACAATGCTATGAGGCACTGCATCGGGTTCATCGATAGAACCTTACAGAGCAGGGAACGATGTCTTGTATTGTAGCATCCATGGAATGTTTCATACCCACGACCAGGCTATGAAGCACTGCATCGGGGTCCTCGGTGCCCTTTCGGAGTGTGGTTGATGGGATCTGGGTTGTAGTGTAGCTTATATTGGAGGTGCTTCATGTGGTGCCTCTGGTGCATAGACATGTTTCATACATGGAGTGCAGTGCACAAAGCTGAACCTTGGCACGAAGTCTCATGCAGAATGTGTCAATCACACTTATGGCACTTAGAGGCTACTTCAAAGCGCTGAAATGTAGTTTGTTTATATTAACACTCTTACTGTATATACTTTTTTATTTTAAGAAATGTGTATACTTTAGAGAGACCGAACTCTACAGAGCAGTGAACGATATCTTGTAGCATCCATGGAACACGTCATACCCACGACAAGGCTATGAAGCACGGCATCTTGTTCATCGATAGAATTCTACAGAGCAGGGAACGATGTATTGTATTGTATTGTAACAGTCATGAAACACTGCATACCTACGACTAGGCTACGAAACACTGCATTGGGTTTTTCGATAGTACCCTACAGAGCAGGGAACGATGTATTGTATTGTAGCATTAGTGGAACACTTTATACTCCCCTCTAGGGTATAAAGGACTGCATCGGGTTCCTCGATAGAACCCTGCAGAGCAGGGAACGATTTATTGTAGCTCCCATGGAATGCTTCATACCCACCACAACGCTATGAAGCACTGCATCAGGTTCATCGATAAAACCCTTCAGAGCAGGGAACAATGTCTTGTATTGTAGCATCCACGGAACGCTTCATGCTCACGACGAGGGTATGAAGCACTGGATTGGGTTCCTCGCTAGAACCCTACAGAGCAGGGAACGATGTATTGTAGCTCCCATAGAACACTTCATACCCACCACAAGGCTTTGAAGCACTGCATCGGGTTAATTGATGGAACCCTACAGAGCAGGGATCAATGTCTTGTAGCTCCCATGGAATGCTTCATGCCCACCACAAGGCTATGAAGCACTGCATTAGGTTCATTGATGGAACCCTACAGAGCAGGGATCAATGTATTGTAGCTCCCATGGAACGCTTCATGCCCACCACAAGGCTATGAAGCACTGCATCGGGTTCCTCGATGGAACCCTACAGAGCAGGGATCAATGTATTGTATCTCCCATGGAATGCTTCATGCCCACTACAAGGCTATGAGGCACTGCATCGGGTTCATCGATAGAACCTTACAGAGCAGGGATCGATGTCTTGTATTGTAGCATCCATGGAACGCTTCATACCCACGACCAGGCTATGAAGCACTGCATCGGGGTCCTCGGTGCCCTTTCGGAGTGTGGTTGATAGGATCTGGGTTGTAGTGTAGCTTATATTGGAGGTGCTTCATGTGGTGCCTCTGGTGCATAGACAGGTTTCATACATGGAGTGCAGTGCACAAAGCTGAACTTTGGCACGAAGTCTCATGCAGAATGTGTCAATCACACTTCTGGCACTTAGAGGCTACTTCAAAGCGCTGAAATGTAGTTTGTTTATATTAACACTCTTACTGTATATACTTTTTTATTTTAAGAAATGTGTATACTTTAGAGAGACCGCACCATAAAAGTGGACCGGCAATTTTGATCTGAGGGTGATGGACTCTCCTCTTAGTTCTGCTTATACCATGCCACCAACAAAGGACAAGTTGAGGTCATTTGCCTGCATGTAAAGATATATTCAAACCAATAATCTAATTCATCTCTATTACATACCTATTATTATGGTAAATTGGAGTGTTAGATTCTCCAAAGGAACTTTAAAAGATTAACTCCAACAATGTAGCAAGCAATCCATGGCAATTTCTTATGTACACACATTGTTCACATTTGGGTTTATGATTTTTTTTTTTTATCTACTAATATCTCCAGTATTGATACCTGGCTTCAAACAATTTTTATAGCAATTTATAGTGGTACATAGTTATACATACTGTAGCGCATTATGACGTATGAAATTGTTAAAAAAACAACTCTTGGTATCTTTGATATGGAAACCTTCATTGCCTTAGGTGAAGGAGTACTCATGCTGTGTAATAATTATTTTTTAACCAGTTGCGTTCTAGCCAAAATTAATCCCAACCTTCTGGTATTGGATCAATGGAGATCATATTGAATGTTTGAAGTGCTCTTTAAGGAAAATAAATAATTATTATTTTCTAATTTTGATTAGGGATGCTATAATAAGTAACTTCATTTTCACTTCTTCAGAATTACCATAAAGACAATGTTCAAAACTTACTGAGGTAACTTCTTTTCAATGCACTTCTAAAGCGAGTACAAGACAGAGAAAGTCATAAGATGTATTCAAATCAAAAAGTATTGAGTGATGAAGTCTCAAAGTGCTAAGAAAGACAGGGCTTATCATTTCAGCACAATAATCATCAGGGGGTGTAGGGTCCTAACATTTGAAATGAGAGGTTATCAGTGGTTCTCTGCATCCCTTTATAGTTATTCTAACACTTGAACACCAGCACTGTTGTGGACTATTTTGGGCTGGTGGCAGAAGGCCATCTTGGAGCTTTTCAAATGACTAGAGAGTCACAACAATGGTCGCAAATATCATGGTATCAACACAAGGAAAACAGAATAGTGACCTTAAAATATAATGACCTTACAGTAAATTTATCGTACTGTTCCGCATGAGTGAATATATGCAATATTTTCCACCTCATGGCATACTGTGCGTGCATATATTATACCAATATCCGAACGAATAAGGAATAATAGAGACCGCTCACAAACAGCAAATGTTTTGGTTAAATATCTATCCATTTTGTGTCTGTGTATGTATATTGTGTCCTCAAAGCTGTTACCATTTTATTATGAGCAGTTCTGAAACCTTCAGTTTGATACACTTATGGTAAAGGAATATATTTCAAAATTGCAGAACCTGTTTGTAGAAATTTGTGATGTATAAAAATGTTTTTTGTGTGTGAGGCAGGAATTTAGGTCTAGTCTCCAGGTTCTGTCTTTAAGCAGTTTGTGTGTTGAGCCATAAGGAATTTTACATCATTGCTTTTATCTGTCAAGTCTGCTAACCTTTTAATTTGAGCACATTGGAAACAACATCAGTGTAAGAGGATTAAAATAAAAAGAAGGGTATATCCAAGCTAGTCAACCTATGCCAAAAGAGAAAAGAAATGGAGTCCCTAAGTTTTGCTTGCAAGTAATTTTAATATTGTCTTTAGATAATTCCATACTGTGGGTCAATTTCTCTACATGGCTGCCCTGGTTGCCCTTAGACCTTTCTTTGTCTGAGGAGCTATATTTAATCTTGTTCATATGTATTGAACCCATAATGTCATGCAAAACGATTTCATGGCTAATGTTTAATATGCTATGTCATAAGAAGAGCAACTGTTAAGTTATTCATTTTTTTTATCGGTAGACATATATTGGAGTGAATAGTATAACAATTTCCCTACTCAAAATTCTATGGCTTCCCTTGTTGTCAGTATGTTTAAACCCAGATTCGACATAAATCATTTTCAAACCCAAAGCTGCTATACATAGCCAACAAGGAAAGCTATTATTTAATTACTCCTAATTTGAAGGAAATATTATAATTTTACTGCAACAATATAATGCATCCAGATTTTGTCTCCACATTTTATACTACTTGTTTCCTTTTTAAGTTGCACAAAGAAGGAATTGCCATCTTGTAGGGAGTTTGTACCTCACCTCAGCTAATCAATACCTTTACTCTGTGTTTTGTTCATAGTCGTAACTGACATTGAAAAGAGGCGATTTATACCATCCGTAAAAAGGTCGCCATCTCATTATCCAAATAGAAACTATTTTTCACAGTGTCAGATTGTTAAACCCAAAAGCCTTCACTTTCTCATAGTGCCTTCTCCTTATTATGTTATGTAGCTTTGAGCGCACTTGTCACCCACAAGAGTATCCAGGTGTTTGAGCAGGTGTAGGTTGAGCGATAGTAGGTATGGGTCCACATGGTTAGTTGAAGGGCCAGGTATTCAGCTTCTTGTGGAAGTCGGATAGTGTAAAAGAGCACCTGATGTGTTGGGGTAGGTCGTTCTAGGTCTTGGCGGCGATGTAGGAGTAAGCGCGACCTCCAACGCTTGTGTGGAATATGCACACGAGAGAGACGTAGATCGCAGTTGTCTGGTGGGTTGGTGGAAGTATAGGTGGTGGTGGTTGGGAAAAAAACAAAATTGGGGGGAATTTTATCCCTGGTGAAACATGTATAAATAACGGAAATCCGCAAAGCACATGCTGACTTCCAATGTGCATTTGTAGCTCCTTGCAGATATGTAAAGAAATTGTCCTAGACAATTTCCTACAAAGATTGAATAAAGAATAATATATTTCCTGACCTCAATTTCTTCTCTTACAAATATACATTTGTGTCTATCTTTTGTTGACCTGTTTTTGTAATCGCTGGTAGGCATTTGTCTGTATGCTCTTGGTTTTCCTGTGCTTTTATATATGTATTTGAATGTTGTGGGATTTTTTTGCGTGAGTGGTTTTATAGTTGTATGTAAGCTTTTGTTTTTTCGGACTTAAATACATATTCCAACATAAACAAATATATATCTGTTATTATATGTTTCTTTAGGTGTATTTCAATGTTTTTGCATGTGTGCCAGGTATTTCTTAGTATATTTTTGTACATGTTTGATTGTATGTGTCAAAATATGGTCAGATACCTTGTATTTGTCATTGTGTTGCAGAACTGGAAACTGATGTTAAACTTCCTCATGACCTGCCAACAAAACTCACCATGACGCAATTGCTTTGTGAGGGGAAGTTGCACCGGCCAACCAAAACCACCTCTGAGTTGTGTTGGAGGGCACGGACATCAAATTTTCTTTCTTTTTTTCCCCCCTTCCTTCCCAATCCGAGTTTATAGTAAATATACATTAGGTAGCAGCTTTAGGGGTGGCTGTAATCTAAAAAATGTTTTATTTTGAGCATAAAAATGAAAGGGAACCTTTTTGTTATTAATCTTATGAATCATGGAAGAATCCATTAAACATGTATATCCTATATATTTAATGCATGCTTGTAGGTGTTTTGTGTGTGTTTTGTCTTGTACAGATGCTCGTATATTTGTACTTATTTGTGTGTGCTGTGTTTTATCTATATATTTGCATGCATTTGTTTGTATTTAAATCTGCTGTTTGTATGTATTTGCCAGTATGTTTGTATGCATTTGTAGGTATTAATGTTGATGAATTTGTATGTACTTATTCATACGCTTGTATTTTGTGTGCTTGCGGGTTGTGTGCTTGCGTTTTCTGTGCTTGTGAAATTCAGTCTTTGCCTTCTCCACTTTAGGGGAATATGCTGAAAAACCTTAAACTGTCTCAATCCACAACACATTTGTGCTGATACTTATTCAACTAGGGTATCTAAACGTGCCATCTGTGGTCACCAATGGTAGGCCATTAAATAGTTGTATTCAGTTGACTCTCACAGCTATAGGTTTAGAATTGGGTGTGACATCTTGAATGTATCCCGGAGAGGGCAGGAGGATAGCCATTCAGAACAGTGGGAGAAAGAAAAACAAATTGTAGCTTGTTGAGTATTCAGCAACATTCCTGGTGATTGTCACATGCAATCTGCACACTTTACTGTAGTGTCAAAGGAAATTGTGAGTGTGGAAATTTGGTGTCACCCCCCCTCATGTTTGAGGTTGCAAGAAAAGGGGTGTCTTCTAAATGTAACCTGGCAGATGTCCAACCCATGGTTTGTGAGGGTATTTTTTTGGTTAATATGCCCCAAAGATGACAATGTTGCATATTTAGGTTCCACCGGCCACACAACCTTTAGCTGTCTGTCGATGAAAGCCTCTTCTGGAACATACTAGAAATGCACTAGGGGCTTAGAGCCCGCCCACTGCTTACCATTGGCTGCCTTTGTTTTCTCTCTCATTTGCTCACTTCTTATTTGATGGCTTGTGTTCACTTCTTGTGTTTGTTTCCCACCTGGAGCCTAACCTCTTTACCATCCTTGTGAACTGCTGACTCGTGCCCTTCCACTGCTTACATTTAAGAAAGTACTTTATCTTTTTATTTAAGCACTCATTGAGGGTGCATATGTTTTCAAGAGCTCTTCCTCGCGTGCAGCTTCCTCTCCGTCAGATCCCCAATCCCACCTCCCCGAGTGCTCTGTGTCGCAGTGGCATTTAGGAGGGCACACATTGAGCCACCAATGAAAAATAATTACAAATGTAATACTTGTGGGTCCACCTACAGAGATCAATTGCAAAGAGTGTTTTCCCCTGCAAAGTAGCATTTTGTTGTTGTTGCATAAAACGTTAAATTCTGACTGATGGAGATATAAATAAAAAAACGCTGTTTTGTAGTGAAAGTTAGTTGGACAAATTGTTATATGTGGTAAGGTGTAGTGTCTTTATTTTTTTTCCTGTGTCACCTAGTGGCACATTTAACTGATGTGGGGGGAGGGGGACACCAGGACAAATAGAGCTGGGGTATGGGTCCCATCTGCCCCCCATCTAGAGACACCAGCACCATTTTGTTACCTCGTGCTCCCACTTGCTCGTTCCCTCATGTGCTGCCTTCTATTCCAACACTTTCATCGTGTTGCTCCATTCCTCTCACCCACATCCATCACTTCCTTGCCTTTTTTGTTGTTGTTTTGTTTTAAGGAATTATTCTCCCCCCCCCCCTCCCCTCCATTTTTTGCTGACCCAGCTTGCTGTTGTTCCCGCCCGCTCTCTGTTGCTTCCCTCTCACCTGCTCTTTCATTGCACCCTCCTGATCAAATTCCTCAGGCATAAAAAAGAAAAAACATTATTTTATGGAGGGCCCGGCTGCTGAAATTTGTTGCCGGGCCGCTCCATTTAAAAAAATTAAATTAAAAATAACTGTTTTTATGCAGGTAACTTTTTTTGTTTTGAACAATTAACCGATTCAAGTAGTCTCTGCCATCTTGCATTGGTAAATTATAGAAAATGGTGCCCACACCAGTCTGTAAGCGTGCGCACAGTTACAGTTTATTTATTATAATTTGGGACTCCGAAGAGTTCCACATAAAAGAAAAATACAATTAAAAAATCAACATTACACTCCATAAAAAATAAAAAGACAGTGAAGTACTAAATTCATCATATCATATCATATAAAAACAAAGAAAAACGTATATATGGGAACCATTCAATAAACTTTCAAGTGCCAAGAGGATTGATCCTTAATAAATCAGATTACCATCGATGGGTTCTTAGGGGACCTTTACGAAGAATACAATCTAATGCCATCATAAAAACTTTCAAATTAAAACCATGTAATAAAGTGTGGGGATTTGTCAATTCACAATACAGTACAAGATAACCAGCAGCATAACCATGAAGTGAAAAGCGGGAATTTGTCAATTCACAATACGGTACAAGATAACCAGCAGATAATAACAGTGCAAGAATGTTTAAAACTTCATAGAAATATTTTCTGCATACAGTACTCGATAGCTAACAGCAAAAGAAAAAGGTTGGAAAAGTGTTTGCTCAGAAACTTGCATAGTAAATCACTCAATGCTATTCTAATATATATTTAAAAATTGTTTGAAAAAGCTAGAAATTTTAAAACAAACCAGTTCAGATGGAGGCGCCAGCAGGCAGTTACGGGCCTCTTCTGCGGTGGTGATATTATACTTTAAAAAAACAATTCCTTAGGTATCTGTGACGTACTGGTTGTAATGTGGGGCAAACGTATAGGACATGATTTAAATCTTGTAAACAGGAGTTACATAAGTGACCAAAGACTTTCCTGTCTAGCAATGCCCTCCCAAGCTCCTGTTACGATTCTTAGAGGAAGCAAATTCAGTCTAAGCAACAGAATAACTCTACGTACTCCATGTTTAAGATTCCATAAAACCTATGGTTGGGGGTTTTTGTAAATACTACTCCCCACAATACAATCATTATTACTGTTCTCTGCGCACATTTTATTATCTTTCGCAAGAAACACCATAGATTGTTTTCTTAATTCTGATTTTCAAGGCACGTTTACAGAGTACTGCCGCACTAACCATATCTAAGCCGAACATTGTCATGGCATTTAAATGATTCCTAAAAAGAGCACTCTTTTCTTTCATGCTGACAAAGATTTCCTCACATAGTGCTACCCATAATATTCTCGGAGCTTTTTACTAGTGCGTTGCTCCATCTTAAGCACGCAGCCATAGATGGCACATAAGTGGAGAGTAAACCGAATTCAAGCCTAATCGCTGCGATAGGAGCAGCGCAATTCAAATTACATATTTGGCGCCAGATCCGTCCCTCCACTTTCTCAAATAAATAAGTCCCATTCTTGTGCATCTATTGTTTCACAGGCATAGCTCAATGCTGGTGGTATCTTTATTTTATAGACTGATAAAATGTGTGTGAAGTGTCTTTTCCCGCAGTGTGTATACATTTGATTAATTACAAAGGCCTGTAAGATTGCCTTTCCTTTACAATGATCCATATGATTGGTACCGGAACACCTGTTTGTAAAGATTTTTCCTAAATATGGATAAAACTTTACTACTTCCAGTTTCTCATTTCCCAAGAACCAATGCAAGTTTTTTCTGAGTTTACATCCCCGATAACTACAAATCATAACTTTACTCTTTAAGATATATATATTTTTTTAAATAGTATTCTTCTGTATACTTAATCAACTTAGCAAGGCGTCTTTGAAGTACAATTGGAGGTAAATCCATTAATATGGCATCATCTACATATAGCAGGCAGCTCAACTTTAAATTTCCTAATTTAGGGAATCTCCTTTGCTGAGCCCCTCTCTTCTTGGCAAATCATTAATGTAAATAGAAAAAACAAGAGGAGCCAAAAGGCACCCTTGCTTCAACCCATTATTAGTTTCTATTTTTCTCAAAAGACCCTGTGTTCCCCCCAATAAAACCTGCGTCCAAGTAGAGGAGTACAGTGCAATAACCAATCGTAATAAATTCCCTGGTATCCCCATGGTGACCAGTTTTCTCCAACGTCCCCCAATCTACCCGGTCAAATGCCGTAGAGAAATCTATAAAAGCCGCATATAACGGTATTCCCCGGCTCACTGGATATTTTTCGGGTAGCAAGGCGTTGATATTATCCAAGGTACCACTGTTTTTTCGAAATCCTGTTTGTTCTACGGGAATGAGATCGTTTCCGAATGCCCAATCTTGCAGATGGGTAAGAATGCTCTTCGTGAATAATTTGCCAGTCGCATCCAGGAGAGAGATATGTCTAAAACTGGCAGGGGAATTTTTGGGACCCTTTATATGTAATGGAACAATTATACTTCCCTTCCAGGATTGTGGAATGTCGCCATGGGTATAACAGTGGACAAACAGTGAATGTAAAAATTACGCCCACGCTTTGCCATCCTGTTTGATTATGGCTATTGGTACATCATCTGGGCCCATCGCACAAGAATATCTTGCCTCTTTAATATAACCCTCTATTTCAAGGCACGAAGGTGCTCCATATTTGCTCCCCACGGAAGGGGCAGAGCCAACATCTTGATTCCATCCAACTGTGGAATTTAAAGCATACAGCTGGGAAATATACGCAGACCATTCTGCATCTGGAAACAAAATGGGCTTTGACTTCCCTCTCCCATCGCAAAATTTTGCTATCAGCGCCCCATATTTCCTAGTGTCACTGGTTTGAGCAACCTCTCGAAGTTTAACCTTATTTGAGTCTTCGACCCTTCTACGTTCGATGCCATTTTCCTAATCCGTACCGGTTTTAGTCTATTAATTTCCCTTTGACTTGGTATCGTAGACAACCTAAATTCGTCCTCTAATTAAAGCATTAATTTACCGATTACATTTTTTGATTTCCCATGATATAATTACTGGTGGTGCAGAACTGAGAACTTGCTTTTTTTCTTCCAAAAGATCTAATTGCAGCCAGGATTCTCTCAAACCTGTCAATAGGGGTTTCTTGAGTAAAAATAAAGGCAATATTTTCAAAGACTCCATTAAAACTTGGGAGCAAATTATTTGACCAACAAGTGCGCCCATTACTGCAATTATATAAAAGGTTTTCGCCCCTATGATTCCAGAGTTCAGGCTTCTCAATTTCAATATCAACATGAACAGCTAAAATAGTGTTGCGGGGGGAAAACTCTGATTCTCAATGTCACCCATGTTGACTTAAGGAGTCCCTCTTTTTCTTCCTGACGCTCTTGGCTCCGCAGCTTAATCGGCACCGAGTTCGAGCAGGTCGGCTGATTACCGTTGTCTAGCCCTGCATTCTGACCAACATTCAATATAGATTGCTCCAGGGGCCCAGGAACCTTCCCACTTGATGGTGATTTTGTATTATTTAACTTCTCAATTACGGAATGGAACCGCAGTTTTTTCTGTTTCCGTTTAGGGATACGTCGAAACCTGTTCTTCTTCTTTCCCCTCGGACTATGTCGGTTATTACTTTCTCTCGGTGGGGCGACCTTCCCCAAGTGTGCAGTGACTAAAGTATTAGCAGTCTCTTCAGTAAACTGTGATTTAATCGAGGGACCTGTCATGCGTGAATTGTTTGAGATACTTTTTGTAAAAACAGGGTATACCCGTAATGGGGACGTAACCGTGTTTACTTTTAAATTTACATTTTCCTCCTGGACTAGTAGGCTTGGAACTCTCTCTGTGTTGTTTAACTGGGGACTACCTCTGGGCGGTACAACTATAGGACCCTCCTTAATTTCCTGCTCCTCTATCTTCATTCTCCTCATGGACACCCCGTTACATGTCTGACATGAGCGGCAACCTATATCGGGGACCTTTGCTAATTTATTTGTTGCTTGATTAACCGAATTAAGTTCTTGGATCTCCATTAAAATAGGAGAGAAAACTTCTAATCTATGATCAGAATTTACCGTACTTTTTTCTAACAAAGATAAAATTGATGAGAGAATTTTCTCCAATGCATAAAAAATCTCTAAGGTACCCCCCCCTCCCCCGAACATTCTCGACAGAGTTCCAGATGTTATCTGCCCCCTTATACAGAAATGCTGCTGATGTCCCCACATCGTACAATTCTAGTGAATGAACATGAGAAACTAGTGTGGGTGCTACTGTACTGGGTGGGCATATGCGAGTGACCAGTTAATAATACCGGAGACATTCTCGATTCCAGGTCCAAATCCTTGGTACATGTTTTTCTCAAATTCGCCTTCAAGTCTTTGTTTTTTTCCAGTGGTATAGCAATGTCCGGAAGGGTATAGTCCTCCATTTTCGCCAGTACAGGGCTATGATCTATAAACTGTGGCACCTGTGACGCCTCCTCACACAAGTTTGTCAGGGAAGGACCAGAATTACATTTGATGATACTTCTTGAATTGGTTTGGGGTTTATTAAACAAGGATACCAACCCTGCCAATGGTGATAATGATTCCTTCCTATCCAAGTTCTCATTCGGAAAGACTTCTACTTTACCCTCCGCTAGCTCTCTTTCCATCCTACTGTCCTCCACTCCTGCTTGTAAAGCATTTCCACCAAGTGGCCTTGTAAATGTGGACAACTGAATGTTTTTGCCTGTGTTCTGATGGTGAATAATTACAGCGGGATAAGGAGTCACTTTAAACTCTGGGAGATCAGACTGAACCCCCTCCTCTTTCTCCGATTTTACATGGGTGTCCATCTCCTGGTCTTTCTGGACCTCCTTTTCCTCTTCCTTTGCCACCTTACCACGGTTGGAGCTCCTTACACACTTTGTGAGCAGTGACATCACCGATGGGTACGTTTTCAGATGTGAGAGGTGTTCCCTATTTCTCCTTCGCCGGATAGTTTTTGGGAGTTTAAGGGGACTACGATGGTCCGTGGAACAACATGCTGAGCTTGCAGATGGCCCTGACAGTCCCGTAGTGGATTCTACTGGTGCGTTTGAGCTCTAGCACCGGGATGGCATTACAAAATATTTTATTGTAATCTATTGTGGGACCAGAGGGAACCAGTGACATTCGGTGACCAAATAGCCTCTCAGCCTGAGCAGGTTAACCCGGTGGTTAAAGATCGCTTTATACTCTGTGGCCCCTTATCGCATCGCCTCTCCAGACCTTCCTCTAAGCCAGCCGCAATCCGTTCCTCCCTTCGCATTCATCGTGCTCTGTATGTTACACACCGCTCCTGCTGTGAGCCTTCGTGATTTCACTTTAAATCATCCGCCGACCTCCGTCTTTCAGAAAACACCTACTCCTGCAAGTTTTCAATAATCGCGTTAGGAGCCGGGAGCAAGGAGAGCGCTCCCTGCTCCCCTGCCTCCCAGCATGTTGAGTTTCTAGGTGATGGGAAAGTCAGGAAAAACTTTGCTGCTCCTTCTCTGCAGCTTCAACACCACTTCAACAACACCACTGGCTGTAGGTTCTCGGGCTCTCGTGGGAGATGGTTAAAGCACAAACACAACCACTGTCTTCCTCGATATCGAGGCGTTTTGACTTTAACTTTAGCTTTTTGGCGCTGGCTCTAGGCAGGCAAGCAGGCGACTTGGTGGACAAAGAGTCTCGTTCATCTGCTTACGAGCCCCAGCGGCTCTGCTTTCTCCACAGGCTCTCTGAAAGAAAGATTCAACCTCTCAACGCCCACAGCCGCACCCGCCGTCACTAGCCACGCCCGGTATAAGTTATGACTTACCGGGCAGCATAAGGGAGGCAGCGGTGGAGAGGTCAGTGCCCTCAGCTGGGCGTTGCTAGGAAGCCCCAGGAAGTCTTGCACAGAGCGAGACAAGAAGCACAGCGCCTCTCAATGCCTCCTGCTCCCAACTCCTGCTCGACTCCTTCTCGTTCTCTTAACTCTCCACCCGCACCTGCAGGCTACAAGCACCGGGAGCAGCGTGGGCAGGGGGGCCGCTGGAACCTCCACGGGCCTCCACGCCCCCGCGGGTGAGGACGGGATGACCAGAAGCAGCGAGGAGCGGCGTGGCGTCTACCACCTCCTTGCACTCACAGTGAGGAGCGTCTGGCTATCGTGAAAAGTTGGAACTGTAGGCGTGCGCTTGCATGGTGACGTATGTACAAGCATACGTCATAACATTTTTTTTTTTTTTCTTTCTTGATGCTTCTGTACAGCATCCCCAAAAGGTATTGGTGAAGCAAACAGGTCACAAAGGTGATTCCAACTTTGGTGAAAGAGCAGCCCTCTCTGTGTGTGAATCTTGCTGTGTCATCCAATGGGAGAAAAGTGTGAGAGTTAAAAGCACGTGAAACTGATTGACAATGAGAGACCAATATTGAGAAAGGCAGTGATGCCGAAACGCGCCTATTGGTGAAATAAAATCTGTTCACTGAGAACCCGTTAAGTGCTCCATCCCAGTCATACAGTAGCGGGTCGTCGCGTCTCACTAGTGGAACAGCCGACTGGGCGGCGTCGCCATTCAAATAAGATATGGTAAAGGCTACTCGTGACTGGTTAGAAGGAAACGCCTTTGGTTTACATGAAAAGTGTAGGAGTATTTGGGTAATAAACACCTGTACTTTATGCGCTTCCCCTGAAAACCTTTCGGGTGCGGCTAGAGGAATAGGCGTGGGTAATTCTACGCTAAATGGTGTAGCAGAGGATGAAAAGCTCCCTGAGGGGAACCGTCCTGTACCCACATCAAAAAGATTGCGCTGCATTCCTTCGATTCTCAGTTTCAAGGCTGCTGTCTCTTCTCGAGAGGTGGCTAACTCTTGCTGCACTAGGGATAAGGCACCTAAGACGTCCTCTAACGTGGCCATTTTTTTGTATCGACCCTTCCCAGGAGGAAGTCAATTCGTGGGCTGGTTATTCTGTTGACTCGAAGATTCCTCGGGAGCGGATCGATGCCAAAAGGGGTCCACCTCTCGACAGCCCCAACCCTGGTGCTATTAAAGCACAGGTGAGTGGGATGGTCAAGCGGGGGAAGGAAAGGATGGGAACAGCAGGGAGGGAGATCTGAAAGGAAAAAACACTCAACACATTAGCTCTACCAGAACACTGCGGGGTTAACTCAAGTCTGTGGAGGGTATCGAACCTGTCGCACCTGTAAATCAATAAAGCTCGTGTTCTCCAGGTGTATTCATCCTGGACTTCACACAAGCAACACTAGTTCTGCGCGCTATTTTTTGGCTTCTAAGGATAAAGGGAAGGCATCATAAAAACACGCACCTTTTCCACAGTAATCATGCGACATAACACACTACCACACACACGTAACCATACACACCAGAATTGTAGTCGTGCTTCACTTCACAGGGGAAGAGCAGAATGCCGCCTCTTAAACCCCCTGTTAATACACAAATGAAAAGGAATTAAAATGCCTCTTTTAATTCCATGAAACGTAGTACATGTTCAGAATTGTATTCCACAAGACTTAGGGTCCTAAACACCTAATCGTTCTAGGCTTGAGTTGTATCTTAGACAGGAGTACCTAGGAAGGCATAGTTCAACATTCACAAGTATGATGCTTATACTTATTTTTAGAACAAGCGTGGACTCAGCGTCCACCACAACGGTAGTTTCCAGAACAAGCGTGGACTCAGCATCCACCACAACGGTAGTTTCCAGAACAAACGTGGACTCAGCGTCCACCACAATGATAGCTGAATTGCAAGGCAAGGTTCGTAATGGTGCAACTTGACTTTTGTCAGAACAAGCGTGGACTCAGCGTCCACCACAATGATAGCTGAATTGCAAGGCAAGGTTCGTAATGGTGCAACTTGACTTTTGTCAGAACAAGTGTGGACTCAGCGTCCACCACAATTATAGCTGAATTGCAAGGCAAGGTTCGTAATGGTGCAACTTGACTTTTGTCAGAACAAGTGTGGACTCAGCGTCCACCACAATTATAGCTGAATTGCAAGGCAAGGTTCGTAATGGTGCAACTTGACTTTTGTCAGAACAAGCGTGGACTCAGCGTCCACCACAATGATAGCTGAATTGCAAGGCAAGGTTTGTAGTGGTGCAAGTGCACCCTTACCCTACACGGGTTGAAGGCTTGACTCGAGTTCGTCGGAGCCTCGAAATCCTCGGCTGCGTCTCAGAATAACCAGCAGCGAGTGGAACGCTGAGTGGTGATTTAACCTGAAGCGATTTCCGGGTTAACCACGTGAGCGGCGTCCGTAGCGGAGGCGCCGGGAATCATGGGAGATGTAGTTTTGGTTCTGTGGCGCCCGTCCTCTTCCGTGCTTTCTGCCTCCGTAGTTTCTTTGTTGTGCCCCCACCACCCGAGCGACCATTCCCACAGGGCTTGCGCCTTCAGCGTTTCTCGAATGCCCTCACCGCCGCGAGGTATGTTCTTGGGGCTCTTTGGTTCGTGCCGGGGGAGGAGCGTGACAGATTCGAACGTTGACTGGCATGTAACAACCAATCCGAATTACACTCGCGCACGTTCGGGTGCGCGCACGGTGCGCGGCTATAGATATGTATGTGCTTTTAACTGCAATTTTCTCAGGAACTACTGAACAGATTGACTCCATATATGCAAAAGGCACATCCCTGACCTGAGGACTACCTCTCTGCCGAATTTCAAGTAATTCTGTTCAGCCGTTCGGGCTGTACCTTCGACTAAAGGTCCTATGGGAAAATGCATGGGGAAAACGCTTTTTGGACCCCCCCTTTTTTCTCGGCCCCCGCTTGACGAATCCCCATGAGACTTTAAGGGTAGGAGCTGAGCGGAGCGCCCCATTACTTTTGAAAATTTCGCAAAGATTCGTCAACCGGCGCCAAAGTTATTCAAAATAGAATTTTGAGATTTCCTATGGAAACACGGTCCTAACTATAACTATCTACTGGCGACCGCCAGTAGATAATATATATTATAGCAGAGCCACGGCATTAAGCGAGTATAGCTACCCACTGAGGTTTGATATCTGAAGGAGAAAATGGCGGCATCCACTATGGAACATTTTAAATCAAGAACTACAATTACCACAATACCTAGTGTAGGTACTACAAAACCCACCGCAAGTACGTTGGGAATCATTGCTGCTCTGCCTCCGCATAAGCCGAAACCAGTGACAAAGGGCGAGATGACGCCCGAAACGCGTTTGGAACTTTGGCATGATTGAGCTGAAACCTTGTTGCTGTTAACTCTGCTGGTCCTGCAATAAAAAGGATTACATCACGACCGTGTGTGGCGCCTTCACTTTTGGGTGCTTTTCGATTGGAGATATATATATATATATATATAATATATATATATATATATATATATATATCTCCAATCTTCAAATCCCAATGCCATCAAATGAATTTTAATGTAAGCCTCTATGTCCCATAATGCACTTGAAATGTAAGTACATTTTACTGACTTGTAAAGTTGCAATTCATATTGTGCTTAATAGCGTTTAAAGGACTTTACAAGAAAATATTGTTCAAGTGCACATATTAAATAGTCCCGGAGTCACGAGTTGCAAAGAGGCATCATCTATACTTGCTGTTGTGCTTGAGATAAATACAGCCGTCAACTCCATAAAATACACGTTTTCCAGGGAAATGGTTGGCGGGGATATTTCTCCTCCAGGCTCCCTGTCCCTCCTCTGTGCAACATAACCAGACAAACTCCATCGTGTTTGCAAGCGGAGGCGAGCGGGTCACGCTACCCAAATATACTCAGTAAGTAACAAAAACGTATCATCCGTGGGTACCGCAGCTTTCACTTATGAGTCCGTAACTTTATCCTTTCCTAGAAATGTATTTATTTATTTTGGCAGTTTTGTATAGCGCGAACAAGACCCTTGCGGGTATCAGAGCGCTTTACAGTACAGAGATATTAACATAAAAAAAACATGTAAGTATCGTGAAGTAGGTGAAAACAGTAAAGAGGAGCATACAAAGGCAGTCTGTATTTACTTTACTGCTTTGGGTTCTCATGCTCCGAGAAAGTCGGGTGATAATACAGCCTTCATATTAGTTTTCTTTTATTCCTATGTTTCACTGCCGTCCGACCTTTACATCGAAACGGAAGCAGAACTGTATTGAAAGAAAGGGAGGCTTCACTACATACTGCCTTTAGTTTCTTAACGTGCTCAATGCTGCACGGATTTCACGTTAAACCCAGACCTATTGGTTTTGCCAATGCTTGTTTAATTTTTTTTACTTGGTCCTGCGATAGGAGGAAGCATACATCAGCATCTCTCCCTCTATGCTGCCCCCTCCCCATGACTAATGCTACTTTCCTTTTGGCACCCTTCACTGCTGCCCGAGAGGCGGCCAAAAGAATCCGCGCGCCATGCGTGCACGAGCGTGCACGGGGCCCGTACCCCCTCTGAAGGAGAATGTCTACCTGCTGTGCATCCTTTCTCCACGCCACACTTATGTAACACCTCCTTGTCCTATGATAGGAAAATGTCTCCGTTCCACTTAATGAGCGCACCTCCTTTTCAATAAAGGGGTGTAACCCTCCTCACTCGTGCACCCCTTGTGGAGGCCGTGTGTGTTTCTCCTGCACTAGTGTTCATTTTTTTTCTCATAAAAAGCTGTGGTTGTTATTATTTTTCACAATGCCCTCTGCTGACCTGGAAAAGAGGTGTATGGGTGGGACCTCGGTATGGGGTTAGTGAAGCTTGGGGTCACTAGTTAGCCGCTCGTTCCCAGTGCGCATGCACGGGGTTGCATTGCGTGGTTTAGCCTCCTGTAAGGGGGATGTGCCGGGCAGCTGTACGCGTTGCCTTGTTTCCGTGGCGTTGGTGGTGGTTCCTCCCAGACCTCTTGCTGCAGGCAGACATGCTCGGTAATCCACAAGCCCACAAGGATATAAGAGGCTCTCGTACTGCTGTAATCACCTCAAATCTTGTTAAGGCTTTTATTTATCCAATCTGGCTCCGTGACAGCGACAAATCACGTCATGTTTTCCACGACTGAAAGCCCCATGAACTACTTTCCAGGCGAGAGACATCCTTCAGACGTGCAACGTGCAGTACAGCAACACCTAAACAAGCCCTGTACAACATGCAAACGGGTGGCAGAGCAAACCCCAAACAGGCACCTTGCAGACTGGTGGTAGAGCAACACCCAAACAGGCACTGTGCAAACTGGTGGTAGAGGAACCCCCAAACAGGCACTGTGCAAACGGGTGGTAGAGCAACACCCAAACAGGCACCTTGCAAACAGGCGGTAGAGGAACCCCCAAACAGGCACCTTGCAAACGGATGGTAGAGGAACACCCAAACAGGCACTGTGCAAACTGGTGGCAGAGCAAACCCCAAACAGGCACTGTGCAAACGGATGGTAGAGGAACACCCAAACAGGCACTTTGCAAACTGGTGGTAGAGCAACACCCAAACAGGCACCTTGCAGACTGGTGGCAGAGCAAACCCCAAACAGGCACTGTGCAAATCGGTAGTAGAGCAACACCCAAACAGGCACTGTGTAGCTTGCTAAATTGATGGTAGAGCAACACCTAAACAAGCATTGTGCAACGTACAAACTAGTGGTAGAGCAAACCCAAGAAGGCACTATGCAGCGTGCAAACTGGTGGTAGAGCAACACCTAAACAAGCCCTGTGCAATATGCAAACTGATGGTTTAGCAACACCCAAACCGGCACTGTGCAAAGAGTCGGTAGTGCAAGAGACAAATCTGCTGGATGCAAACAGGCTAAAGAGTAGCATGCGAACAAGTAGTGCAGCAAGCAGGCAGAAATGGTGCAACAGGCAGAATTCTGGCATGCAAACGACTGGCAGTGAAACATGCAAACCGCCTCTGCTGCAATATGTAATCAGCTGGCAGTGAGAGATGCAAACACGAAGGAATGCAATATACAAAGAGGTAAAAGCACACACAACGCAAACATCAGGTAGTGCACATATAATCAGGTAGAACTGCAACAAGCAATCATCCGGGAGAGCAAGAGGAAAACCGGAGCTGTGCAGGACACAGGCTGGCAGGATTTTAATAAACATTGATTGTACCGTAGGATGTTGACGGGGATGAGAAACATGCGAGGAGGCTGTAGAATCAGATGAACGTAGTCGACTTCCAACAAGCAAAGAGCCATGCGAGACACGGAAACATGCTCTATTACAACATACAGGCAGAGCATTGTGTTTAGGTCTGGCCATACCGCCCAGTTGTGTGGTACCTGCTGTTACCAGTTATGTAAAATATACATAGAAGGGGCTTTGGCTGCACCTACAGCGGTCTTTCCTCTCTTCTGAAGCTATTGGCTGTTTGGTAAATTCTTCCACCTCTTATGGAGTGGTTGTATTGCAGTGTATGAGGGACTATTTTGCATCTCAAAAGAACTATGAATCATTACAAAATAAATGATTTAGCTCATAGATTTATGGAGAAAGTTCTTATATTGTCCTTCTCGCTTGCTACTTCTACTTCCAGACTTGAAAAGACGAGCGAGGATCCAAGTAAGTGCTGAATTTCTTTAATGCCACCAAATTAGTCCGCCATCACGCGTTTCGGCCATCCCATGGCCTTGATCACATGACATTCATCATATTTTTATTTTTACTGCTGCAGTCTTTTTAGTGTTTTAGTCCGGCTTCAAAATATAAGCCAGATCTTTTGGCTTTACCAATGCTCGTTTTGTAAGCAGTGTTGGTGCTGCTTGCAAACAGCAGTCATGCAACACACATACTGCTCTACAATAGTCAAAGAAACCCGTGTCACAACATACAAACAGGAAGTAATGCGATATGCAATTGAGACATTGTGCAGTGTTAGGAGATGGATGGCACACGTGGACTGGCACGGTTCTATATGTATGTGGATGACACTCACAGCCTCTTTACCCTCTCGTGCTCTCCAAAGAATCGTTTCCTGAAGAACAACCAAATTAAGAATATTCACATTGAATCCGTCCAAAACAGAAGTACTACTGACTTCTGCAAGCTCAGCTGGTTGGCACCGCATTGGCAGGCCCTGCGTCATGAGTCCTCGCCCGGTGCTTTGTGCCATGTAAGGAGCTCGTTGGCACCGCATTGGCTGGCCCTGCTTCATGGGTCCTCGCCCGGTGCTTTGTGCCATGTAAGGAGCTTGTTGGCACCGCATTGGCAGGCCCTGCGTCATGAGTCCTCGCCCAGTGCTTTGTGCCATGTATGGATTCTTGGAATCTAGCCAGATTCTGCACTCGTCAAGCCATACCTACCTGTCAGGACTGAATGATGTCCGTGCCACCTACCTGGCAGTCCTGCTGAAGTCAGCATCTCCAGGTAGCGTCAAATGCCGCAGCTCACAGCACTCCACCCCCCCCCCCCTGAGATAACGCCATTCAAGTTCTATTTTTATTTTAAATCCATCCATAATGATTTTCCAGTTAGCCATTTCTAAAAACATTCCGCCTGTTTTAACCCCCAAGGTTTCACGATAAAGTTCCTTCAGAAGTCTGAGGTCTGCTGCCCAGCTTCAGTGTCTAAAGCCGGACTCTGCCTCGGTCACGGGTTGTTCTGTCTATCCAACCAGGGTCTATAGTTCTTTGCCTCTGGTTTCCCACTCTTAATCCCGCCCCATTGGATCCAGGAAAATGTTAAAACCTGGCTTTTAAATCAATAAATTAAGATTTTACTTGTACATCCCACAGCGAGATGTTGCTTTCATTTAGCCAAAGTTACGCCATTGGGTCTGTAAAGCGCCAAGAGGCTACACTTACGAGTGCTACATAAATGTACCTAACAACACTGGTACCACGTGTGAGCAGATGATAAGGAACTATTGTGTACTCGTGCAATGGAAATCCAAATGTTACTGTTGTGTATCTGAGATAAGACGCCACTTGTACCGAGCGGCCAGCAGAAGAGGCAACCGCTTTTCAGCCTTTCCAGCTCCTGCTACAAGCTGCCTTCAGTAGTGAGTGAGTTTATCTAGCACCTACCACCCGACGGATCTCTAGAACTCGACAGTCCCTTTGTTTAGCCGACATAACCTTGATTATAGTCCTTCAGTGAACCTAGCAGTGGCCCAGACTCGCCTGCCCGTCTATTGTACCTATGCCCAGCCTACTCTCTTCACAAAGACCCTACGGGGTCTCCGGCTTTTCCTGTAGAGTCGCTTGAGAAGAGCGTGTAACTGCCCACAGTGGGCAGAGCTGAGCAGAGCTTCTAACTGACCACAGTGGGCAGAACTGGGCAGAGCTTCAAACTGCCCGCAGTGGGCAGAGCTTCAAACTGCCAACATGTTTGTTTGGCCCACTGGCCTCCTCCGATATGGCGCGTTGGTGGACTGACTGAAGCAGAATCCAAGCACTGTCCACTTTCTTTATTGAAAAAGGCACTCTCCGGTGTGAACTGGACCCACCATTTATCGATGTAAGCTGGACCCACCATACACCAATGTAAACTGGACCTGCCATTTATTGATGTAAGCTGCACCCACCATACACCAATGTAAACTGGACCCACCATACACCAATGTAAACTGGATCCACCATACACCAATGTAAACTGGATCCACCATACACCAATGTAAGCTGGATCCACCATACACCAATGTAAGCTGGACCCACCATACACCAATGTAAACTGGACCCGCCATTTATTGATGTAAGCTGCACCCACCATACACCAATGTAAGCTGGACCCACCATACACCAATGTAAACTGGACCCACCATACACCAATGTAAACTGGATCCACCATACACCAATGTAAGCTGGATCCACCATACACCAATGTAAGCTGGACCCACCATACACCACTGTAAACTGGACCCACCATACACCAATGTAAACTGGACCCGCCATATATCCAAACCTTCCCATGTGTTTGTCCCCTCCCGCCTACATCCTGCTTGTCTCACTAACCTGCATCCTGCTACCCCCCTAGCCTGCATCACACGTGGCCCCATTGGTTTGCACCCTGCGTGGCCCCAAAGACCTGCATCACATGTGATCCTACAGGCCAACATCATATGTGACCCCACTGGCTTGTATCTAGCGTGGCCCACAGCCCTGTATAATATGGAGACCCATTGACGTAATAACCACGCTGGAGTTCAGACGTTGAATGGGCAATACAGAGGTCTTTACACTTTGTTTTTATCTTGTCACATTTGTTCAAAAACAGAGGTCAAATGTCAGGCAATGTCTTCTGACAAATTGCTTTCTGTTATTTTAACAGGGAGCTTGGTGTTTACTTTTCTTTCTCTGACTTGAAAGTGAGAGGAGTTTGTACAGTGAACTATGGGACAGTCTCACCGGGTATAGGAAGTGTGAACGGAAAGGCTGTAGGATGGCAATTGTATTCCAACACAACAACCTTTAAATTCCTGTAAATGAACTGAACAAATATTTCAAATATATCTTCCCAGCTTATTAGGATGGAACGAACACGGGAGGCACATTTTTGTATAATTCCGAAGTGTGGTGAAAACAAATGTTTAATAGCATCAAAATACTTTTCTTGGTGATGCGCAAATGCTAAATATTTGCTGAAGACAAATTTCCACATTTTATCTTGTGTGCACTCTGTAGTTTTAATTTTTGGGTAGTTTTTATTTTTGTCGTTTTTTTTTTTTTGTTGTAAAGCTGCATGTCTGTGGAAATGTATTCACCTATTCACTAGAAAGTGTGCTGTCTGTAAATGAACGTGTATTACCACACCATACTTTAGTGCTATATTTGCGACAGTGTCCAAAATGCGCTACAAACTACACCTTTATCGCTCTCGTAATGAAGGGATGTGACTCTTTTTTGCTACGCTTATTCTTTGTGTGACTCTAGGATTTGACACAATTCGTATTACTTCAGTGGTGTAACTTTAATGGAAGCATCCCCACTCTTAAAAAGTGTTCCAGCAATTGTGTGGAACATGTTCCACACATGCGTAGCCAGGTCTTTTGGTTCAGTGGACTAACGCGTCCACTGTAGGGCCTGTGTTTGACCTCATGGTCACAGGTTCAAATCCCGGCGGGTCCACTCACCCCTTCATACTTCAGAGGTTTATAAAAATGAGTACCATTGAGTTGGGTAAGGATGTACATCTGTTATTCAACGGCAAGATACCCTAGGTTGAGCATGCGCTTTACAAATACACGTTATGTTACATTACTTTATGTTATGTTTCTTGATGGCCTCTGCCTCAGTGGTCCAAGGAGAGGGAAAGATGCTGTTGCTGCTTCAGTGAACCCTTCATCGGGACTGGCCTGATGCACTGCCGCCTCCTTTCTCTCCTGAATTCGAAGTTGTCCATTTTAATTACTTTTACAGAGTACAGCGGAGGAATATGTTCTTTCTTTTATTAACCTGCCATAACATTCTTGTGATGCACCTTTGAATAAGTCTTATTACACCTGGTGGGAACCTCTAATTTAGAAGGGGAGACCAGCCCTGGGAGGATGGCTGGGAGTCTTCCGCTGACATGACGCGCCACCTGCTGAGCCGGAACACACCCCTTACCTGTAACTTGTACCTGTGTACTGTAGTCATTATTACCTGAACTTCGAACCTGTGAGCTGCAGTTTACACCCTAGGATGGGGGCTCTCGGGATTCAGTGTCATTGCTCTAGAATGGACGGATGAAAGAAATGCTCAGATGGGCTGGTGCCCAAACGCTGGATGAAGCTTTGTGATTGGATGAGAGCCATGCTCAGGTGGCATGTATTGAACACTCCCTACTCGCCAGTTTTTGTATTTTGAGGGTAATTTATACTTTTTATTCAGAATGGAAGGTTCCTTTTTCTGCTGTTATTTTCACTCCTTCAGCAGCAGAAAAGTGATGGATGTAAATGTTTGTTATCAAGCTTTACAGCTGCGAATTCCCTTGGGTAGCATTCCATTCTATCACGTTTGGCTTATCTATGCCATTTCAGACAGGGACCAATTGTATTTAATCATGTTTGGTCCTACTACAGAAACATTAGTGCAGTCTGAACTGATAAACCTCATATTTGAACACCAGAAACCTTGGCATGATGCTCCAATCCCCCCTCTGATGGTTAGAATAGCCATCGGCTGTGTTTTCGCCATGTTGATCCTCATTGATGTGATGCGGGCCTGACTACTTACGGCACACTGAGCTCAGGACCTACGCTGGGGCATGGCCTTCAAGCTGCCCATCACAGCATACACGTGATGGGTGGAAATAATTGTATCAATATTTAGCACCATGAATTCCACAGGGTAGCATTCTATTCCATTATTTTTAGAACATCTGCACATTTACAGGCGTGGATCAATCCTACATAAGTTAATCCTTGCCCCGCCCCGAAAGGGACAGCCCAGCCTGAACTGCTAGGTCACGCCCCTTGTGAACAGGAACACAAGGACCCCACTAGTAGTGTCTCTGTGTACTAAAACTCTAACAAGCCAGCGATCCTAGCTTTTGGCTTTGCCAATGCTTTTTGCCGATGCTGCATACCATTGACAAATAGAAAAAAAAATGGTTATTGACTATGTTGAACGGCATTGGTAGAAATAATAACCCCAAGCACTTTGGTTTATAAGGGTGCCTGCATTGCTACATGTGTGCGCACATGCGCAATTACTCTCTGGGGGCCATTTCTCTTTTTAATGTATCGTTCCAGGATGGCAGGTTCCCATCTTGGAATGTAATCGCGTTAGAGTGTGAGAAAGTGAGATTTTGAAAGGACAGCCCAGAAGCAAATTGGAGCTGCTGGAACTTTTACAATTTTTTTTTTCCTTCATAAATTAAAAAAAAAAAAAAAAGAACCAGACCGAGAGGGTGGGGTGGAGCAGTGGTGCAGTGGATGAATGGTACAGGAGGTTGCAACTTGCAAGAAAATTATGCTAAGTGGCGGAAGCAATGGGGACTGGGTGGGGTGAGGGGGCAACAGAGGAGCAGAGTGGGTGGGTTTAGATAGGAAAAAAAAAAGCAGGACCGGGAAGGTCGAGCTAAGCAGTGGAAGCATTTGTGGGGAGCAACACAGTGTGGTAGAGTAGGGATGCGAGGAGATAGGAGTGCAAGAAAACACCCACTCCCAAGGGGTGCTGAAAACTAAAGCCAATGATGTAGCTGCCTGATGTGGAAGGATACAAGGCATCCAATCAAAAAGGATTGTAAAGAAGCTATGCTCCAGGGGGTGGACAAGCACAAGAGACCGAGGGAAAGCCATCAAATATGAAACCAGAAGAAGGCCAGCCAGTAATAAGCAATGGACTGTCCATAGCGCACTATAAGTATATTGCATTGAGGACAAGAGGTTTTCGAGACCAGACCTATAAACATAAGTATTTACATGAGGTCTGAGGCCTTGAAATGGAGGTTGAGAGAGACTGCCGCCCGCTGGGGTGGGACTCGTCCGCTGAGTGAGACTACCTTCTGCTGGGCAAGACTTGCTGTCTTCGTGTGAGACTTCTATCCAGCTGGTGAGACTTCTGTCTGTTGGGTAAAACTGCTGTTCGTTGAGTGAGATTTGTGTCCTTTGGGTAAAAACAATCCTACCTTCTGGAGAGACTTGCGTCTGTTGGGTGAGATTGCAGTACAGAGCATTAGACTACTATCTGTTGATATAGACTGCTGTCTGTTGGCGGGGGTGAGATGGCCCCCTGTTAGTTAACTTCCTGTTAGTGCTTGTGAGTGTTTTCCATTGTAGACTTCATGTAAGATTACACTAGGGAGACAATTCATCCATTTGAGGTCTGAGTATATCACGGTCTCTGCACGCTCCCATGCCCCCGGCAGGTAATCAGGTAAAAGTGTGCAGTGGTGTCAGGAAGGAAGTGGTCATTGCCTTTTGTGTTTGTTTCCGGTTTGCTGCCTTTTCTTCTACTAAATCATGTGATCTCTTAGAGCACTTCTGGGGGTGTCGAGTGATCGGATGGAAGCTGTGACTGTGGGTCAGCTAATCACACTTCCGCCTCGTCCCTAATGCTGTCACCGCTGCTGGAACTGTGCTGAGAGCGGGCTAGGACTGCTCAGGCGTTGTAATGACACCTCATGCAACAAGCTTTGTGCTGTTAAACATCCAGATAAACAAGCATTGGCATAGCCAATAGGTCTCGCCTTTGGGATCTTATAAGTATTTAGTTATGCAGCACACTATCCTTGGTGCAACAACATCCGCTGTTGCATGGCTAAGCACTTATAAGGTCCGAAAGGCGAGACCTATTGGCTATGCCAATGCTTGTTGTTAATTTGTACTTTGCATGTAAGTGCAATAGGGTAATTGAACGGAAGTTGCCAAAGTTGTTGAGATCGATCATTGGTATTTTTCAATAGCGGGGTGACTATAGCAGCTTTCCAGTAAGGGTGTACTATTAATGAGGAAAGTGGGGAGGTACATAAAGTAGTTAAAAAAAAAAAAGGAGTAAAGGTGTTGATGACTTTCCTCAGTTGATGTACTGAACAGACATCCAACGAAGAAGTAGAAGTTAAGGCTCCTGAGATGCTGGCCATCTGATCAATCGTCACTCGTGCAAATAAGGTCCAGGATCGAAAGTTAGATTCTCTGTCTGTTTGCCAGGTGTATTTGCAAAAAGTTGTTAGCCAAACTAGTGATATTTTTGTAAAAGAAATCCGACAATTGCATAGTTCTTGAGAAGGTATAATATAATTAACCCCAGAACATGGACAGACCATATTTTTAAAATAAATTGTGAACACTTTTTTGGTGGGATTTTTCCAGTTTGAAATGCACTCATAAAAATAGCCGGCTTTCATCCTTTAAAGCAGTTCATCTTTATTCAGCCCGACCTTTTTGGATTGTAAGTTTTTTTCTCAATTTTCTTTGAAGTGTTTTACGAATCTGTTTGGACGATTTAAGTTCTTCTGTGTACCAGAGAGCTGTTGGTGAACTTTGCAGTGGAATGGTCTGTTTTAGGAGTTAAATATAGACATAGCCATTAATTTACTGGTCTAGAGCTGGGGGGGGGGGGGGGAATGGGGGGAGGGGTGACCAAATGACAAGAAGGGTCTGGAATTGCTCATTGGAAAACATGTGTGTCTCCATCACATGTGTCCATGGATTTCACTGTTGTGCAGAGAGTGTGAGGAACTCGCAGTGTTATAGACACTCAGTTTAGATTTACAAGTGTATAACACACACTCACAAACTCTCTGAACTAATATGCCCATGCCAAGAACCTTCTCTTAGGCTACTTAGTTAGAGCAAAGCCTATTCAGTACCTGTGTGGATTGGATCACTCTGTACAGCAAGCAGGGCGCAAAGGGTGTGTGGACCACAATGTACGCAATCTCTCCATCTCTGCGTGCACAGGTTTTTACAAGACTTGCTCCAGGGAACTTCGGAATCTGTCCAGGGTCGGGAACTCTGAGTCGACATACTGACACAACATGCAAGGTTTATACACCCACTTGATGGTCCAATGTGTAGACAGACGCTGACAGGGAGGGAAAGACTTGGAGGGGGAACGGGTGGTAAACAAGGAACGAAAAAGAGTGTCAGGCAAGCGACAGAGGCTTATTATGGAGAGAAAGAGACCGGTGATTGAATGCGGAGATTAGGAGAGAAACTGAGGGCAGGATACGGAAAGAGGGAGGAACGTACGCAGGGGTATAGAAACAAAAACGGATACTGTAGAAGAGATGGAGGACAGAGGCGGAGAGATACATAGTAGGAGAAACGGGAGAGATAAGGGTCGGCAGAAAAAGACAAGAGACGCAGGGAGGCAAAGTGTTGTGGGTTAAACAAACAAGGACACCACACCAAGAGCGTGGGGCATGCGCGCGTGCGCGCAGCCTGCTCTTTTTAGAAGCACATACTCGTGCTTGTGGCACGCCGCTGCGCGCTCCCGCAAGGTGGATGCTGCCACAAGCACAAGTATGTGCTTCTAAAAAGAGCTGAACGACGGCTACAGGTCCTCCTATGTAGCGCATGCGTGCTGCGTAGGTGAGACCTAAAAAGGCCTAACAGACTGAACTTTGCCAGTGAATCATTTACCTTTGGCCAGGGCCACTTGAATTATGCGATTGTGCAGCTGCACGATTTTCTCATAGTTATAGATTTGCTGCATTTGCCACATAATCCATCATCTGCTGCATAATCTGCAGATTTGACCCAAAAAACTATTTTGTTTCTAGCTCAAACGGTTCAAAAGTTACTAAACACGCTGTGACACTTGTTGCCATGCAGTGGAAGGCCCTTTGTAAAGGTAAACTGGTCACGTTTCTGTTGCTTATTGCTATATTTGGATGTTAAACTGGTACTATTGAGGTGCAACCAATACAGAGACAGTGTTAGCCAGTTTAAGAATGATAAAAGAATGGAGTAATACCATCACAAAATTGTGCAGCAAAACGCCTCATACTTTGCCTTTTCTTGCTGCATAATTTACTCAACTCTGCCATATAATTTGGCCCTCCACTGCCGCACAATTCCATTGGCCCTGCCTATGGCAAACTAACCCATCAGTGCTAGTTCTGGTGTTTTGGCTACCGGCTCGTCGGCTCATTTATGTTATGTGTATTTGTGTAGTGCACAACTCACCCAGAATGGTATCCTTCCACTGAAGCAGGAGTTTTATGGACCGAGCTAGGGTTGGGCTAAATGAAGAGCCAGGTCGTCAGTTTTTTGCAGAGTCCTAGAACTGAGGAGGAGGCTCTGATGTGCCGGGACAGGTCATTCCAGGCTTCAGGAGCATGGTAGGAGAAAACTTGACTGCCTGATCTGGTTCTGTGTATGCGGGGGGAGGGATGGGGGGAGTAGGTGTTTTGCTGATTGGAGGTGTTTGGTAGGTTTGTGGAAGTTTATGCCGTTGTTGAGGTTCATAGCGCCAATGTTGCGTAAGAAATAACCAGCTGCGCCCTCTGCAGTTCAGGCACCACTACAGTCGGACCGCAGGAGTGACCTTCTGGAACAAACACACATCAATTCCAACTTCCCATTGGGTTTCAGAGCAGCTTTATACACTGTGAACATGTTACTTTGCAGACTTGACTGCTTCTGTCAACAAACTTCCAGAATACAATCTCCAGTTTAATAATCGAGCACTTTCAAGCTTAGTCCACTTCTCCCTCACACCTGTAACAGGAGAGGCCCTACTGCCAATGAATAAAGCAAAGTTTGACCCCAGTGATCTTGTCAACTACTGTCCCATCAGTGAGCTGCCGTTCTTTGGGAAGATGATTGGAAGGATTCCCATTTCCAACTGCACATCCGTAGGGACAGCATCCACCTCGTACAAAGCTACGAGTCCAGATCCTAAACTTGAACGAGCCGCGAGACTGTCGCTAGCCGTCTAAGACTAGGCCCTGGACATCAGGCGAATATAAATAATTTTTTCTGATCCTGGTCGTTCCAAGCAATGTTTGTGATGGTGTCCACCAACCCTTGATCGACGTGATATCAACAAATCTGCGATTCAACAACCTCCTGCAACACTGGCTCTGCCGCTACTTGGCTAACGAACACCAACTTGTCGGATGGGTCCCCTCAAGATCCACAACCTTTCCCAGTCGCGCCTCTGCAGATGACTTGTCGAGGACTGTAAGGGCTGGTCTCTGCTCCCGTCATCTTCAGCTTTTACGCAGAGTTTCTCGGGTCCTCTTCACTGGACACAGGAGTAAAATTCCCCAGTGGTGCACAATGCTGTCTCAAGGAGTCTCCTGGATCGCGGGCGACCATCGATTTGGGGATTGCCTCTGCCATCTAAACCTGGATGGTCAGGGCCTTCCTCTGCCTGAACTCTGGTAAGTTGGAGTCAACCTTGTTAAGAAAAACACCAAACGGGCTCAGGGGGAATGGGTTTCGGACTCGAATCTGGAGCAAATTCATACTCCAACGTTTTTTTAGAAATGTAAAAACTCTCAAAATCCAGAGTAGCAAAAACCTATCCTTCAATATCTCACAAACAAATGCCAGACTTGTGGCAGCAAGTCACTGTTGAGACCAATAATCATAAAGGGCTCTTTGTATATCCTCAGGACTCTGCATCGATCAAACTTCAACCAGTCCAGAATGTTGTGGTACATTTAATCTATCGCTTAAAGCAGCCAAGTTGCTAATACTCTTAGATCATGTCAGTGGTGAGCTCTTGAACAGAGAATCCAATTTACAATGTCTCTTAGGTGCACAAGGGCTTATTTGAGGCTAAATCTTCAATGCCAAGTAGACGTCTACCTTGTGTGCGCTGATACAGCCAGGTCTGGTGGCACAGTGGACAAATGCATCCACTGTAGGGGCCTGTGTTCGACCTCATGGTCACAGGTTCTAATCCCGGCGGGTCCACTCAGCCTTTCATCCATCGGAGGTCGATAAAATGAGTACCATTGAGTTGGGTAACAATATACATCTGTTATTCAGCGCCTTGAGACTTTCGGGTGATACGTGCGCTATACAAAAGTACATGTTTATGTTTAATTTAAGTCTGGTTATTTACTCCTAGGGAAACGTGGCAGTAGGCCACTGGGGATCGATCAATCAATCATTTATAAAGTGCGGCAAACCACCCATAAGAGTCTAGAGGCGCTGTGGAGATAGTGAGCCTTCGGTTTTGAAATACCTTACCGTTACTACTCCGGGCACTTTCTATGCTCTTTGCATTCAGGAAGGCATTGAAAAATATTTTATGTTCCTTATGGTGATGGTTTTCTTTTTTCTTGTTAGTATTATTTGGGTTTTTTGTCAGTGCCAAGAAACTCATTCGTAAGCGCTGCACTTTATTAGATCCAAAATCAAATCAATACCTATGTCTCAAAGAGAGCTCGAATGGCTGTATGTTAAATGGCGGCTCTACATAGTTAAAATCTCTTCGTTGCAGACACAGACCTCAGACTGAACCTCTCTCACACCCTGCTCGACTCTCATTGGATGGAGGCATTGCACTGCTTGGTGGCTCCATTGGAAGGCACCTGGCGTGCTTCAGCCCATCTACTCACATGAACCCATCACTCCACACCCTGGTGAACCTGCACCGTCTGCCCCATGTGGGCTTTCTTATTTTAAGTCGCCTAAAAGACCCTAGGAACCTGCACTTTACCAGGAAGAAAATGTCACGGTCTCAGGAGGAGAACCCAAGTTAAGAAACCACAACCCAAAGAAGTACAAAATGGGAAATACGCCAAGCCTTTCCAAGAACACAAAGGACTGGCAAGCACATCCCTTCATGCACCGGGTTCGCCACATCTCCAAGGAGCATCTCCTCCACCATTGATTGGGAACCGCCATACTCGGCTGTTCGCAACATCTCCAAGGAGCATCTCCTCCACCATTGATTGGGAACCGCCATACTCGGCTGTTCGCAACATCTCCAAGGAGCATCTCCTCCACCATTGATTGGGAACCGCCATACTCGGCTGTTCGCCACATCTCCAAGGAGCATCTCCTCCACCATTGATTGAGAACCGCCATACTCTGCTGTTCGCCACATCTCCAAGGAGCATCTCCTCCACCATTGATTGGGAACCGCCATACTCAGCTGTTCGCCACATCTCCAAGGAGCATCTCCTCCACCATTGATTGGGAACCGCCATACTCGGCTGTTCGCCACATCTCCAAGGAGCATCTCCTCCACCATTGATTGAGAACCGCCATACTCTGCTGTTCGCCACATCTCCAAGGAGCATCTCCTCCACCATTGATTGGGAACCGCCATACTCGGCTGTTCGCCACATCTCCAAGGAGCATCTCCTCCACCATTGATTGGGAACCGCCATACTCGGCTGGCCTCTGGGCACGACATTAGCCATCTATTAACTCACGCCCCCTTATGGACACAATGCTCAAGCCTCACATACTGCTCTGCTCCCCAGTGAGGTCCCAGTACCAACACAACACGTTCTAACCCAGTATTGTGAAGCAGAAAAGTTCACCACAACAGTCATATCATCCAGTGCATGGATGCCATCTCGGGTGACAAGTAGCGCTCTACAAATCTATCGATTGATTGAGAGACCCATTTCCTATTAGCGGGTGAGGACCACACTAAGTTGTGCGATAAGATGTCCGCTGGCAGACACGAGCTTGGAAGAGATCCAGAGAATGATTGCAGAGTTTGGATTTTCACTTGTGGCGCAAGGACCTAAGATCAGACGGGCTGCTGTGCTGTTTTAGGGTGCAAGGATGGTTGAATGAATGTCATGACCCGACAGCTGTTGCAGTGAATGCCCACTATATTGACCTGACTGTTGTATCCACCATAATTGTTTCTTCAGTTCACCAGTTGCGCCGGGTCAGACGTGCCTTCAGTCCGAGCAGTTTGAGCGCTTGAACCAGATCGATGTAACGGTAGATCGATGTAGTCCTCATTCGATATACTGGTTTGAAGTAGTTGGGATGCAGAGCAGGGGTGATTTAGAGGAGGTCTGTTGGTGCAGCCTTGACATTGTCTGTCCTTCCTGGGATATAAGAGTACCTCTGTGTAGGGGTTCTCTTGGGAGCTTGCTTTATTTGACATTGTGATGTTGACGGCCCCACGTCATGGGTAGCAGCACTGTGCATTCTGGGAAATATAATCCGTGTTCAGAAGAGGAAAACAAGACTACAAGTCAAAGCATTCAGAATTTTGTTAACTAGGGTTGGGTTACTATATACTTTTCAGTTCACAGTGACTGAAAGCAAATCCCTGGGTGATATTGCCTTTTTAGGGTATCTGCTTCTGCTTACCATATATTGGAGAAAAAAAAACGAACCACAAATGGTGTCCCACAGCAGTATACAGACCAGCGTGGGACTGTAGCCCCTCACGGGAGTCCTGGACAGATAATGTCACACCTGGGGCAGTATACCACAGTATCATTGTTTTGAAAGGTGCGCAGGGCGCAAACAGTGATCATGCGCCCCATTATGGTGTATACGCTGCCCTCAGGGCAGCTGCGAACTCACGCTGCCTTGGGGGCAGCGCATTCACGTGAAAACACGGAGCAGCCGCTCCGTGTTTTCACAGTGCAGGCGGATACCTGCCTGCACTTTCTAAGGGGTTTAGAGATCCCCTTGCAGGCGGGTGCAGTCAATGACTGTACCCGCCTGCAAGGGGATGTCTAGGGGTCCCAGGGACCCCTTGTGCCCCCTGGAGAAGGCTGCTGCACGGAGGCGCACTAACAGTGTGCCACCTTTTAAATGGCGCATTGTCAGTGCACCCCTGAGGTCTTCTTTGACTCTGCGTCTGTAATATGGCGTGGGCGCAGTCAAAGGACTTCCCTCATTTGCATAAGGCACACCCCTATGCAAATGATGGAACAACCTCTGATTGCGCTGGCACTTTAAGTGCCTCAGTGCTATCGGTATTACAGAAGGGGACGCACAAGGGTCTGCATCCCCGTCTATAATACCAAAGTGTCCCGGGGGCGTGCAAAGCGGGCGCAAACGCCCGTTGCGCCCCTGGGAAACCAACTGTAATGCGGCCCCAGCTCTGATTGGTGCCAGCAGCCAATCTGACAGGTGTCAACAGAGGACCCTACTGTGAAAGGTTGAAAGGGTGACAATCACACTGCTTTAAAAGAGCTGCTTTAATGATGCCAATTGGCCACCTTTATAACCAATAATAAGAGACCCCTCTGTTCCAATCAATCTGATTGACTAGAATTAGTATAGATGTAGTTAGCCCTCCTTTTCCTGGGCCTTGTTTTGTAATCCATTGTGATAGTCAGTCTGAAAATGGGCACAAAATCTGTGATTTATGTTTTGAAGTGTGTTCTCTTCAGTGAATCTGCACAGTAATCCTAAATGAGCAAGGAGTTTTCACAGTTTGAGTAGATTTAATGTAGATAACAGGATATACAAGTACTCAGTGTAAAGGGCTCAAGGTGGCTGCTCCAACTGATTCAGAAGCAGTTCCAGCCTCTAACCCAAACATTCCAAACATGTATAACATAGAATACTTTGGCAAGTACAAAAGGAACATTCCAACACTTGTATGTAAAACAAGTGCACTGAAAAATGATGCACAGACGTTGCATGTTTTTTAAGGCTTTTTCAGCTTGGGTTTCGGCAGGGCTATTGTGAAACGGACCTATTGCTTACAGTATTCATAGTGTGAGCTTTCAATCTACCCCTTTCAACCATTGGCTGTCTCCAACCAGCCTACTGGAACCAATGCTTGAGACTTTGGCAGTCACAGCCTGGCTCGGCTAAGTGGAGTAGGCGTCTCACCGCTAATACTATTGCCTGCTTGGGTGTATTCTTCCACCTTTACTTGAGTGCTTACATTGAACTGCATGAGGGGACTACTTTACAACCAAGCCCTCACTGCCTGCTCCTGTGTGTCTTCCTCTAATTGTGCTAATGATCCATGCATGAGCACATAAAACCCAGACCTGTTGGCTTTGCCACTCTGGTCTTAAATGTATTCTGTAGCAGATGTGACATCACATACCCTTTGACCTTATTGACATCACAGGAAGTGACAGCATATGACCCTTGACCTGATCCTCGCCCCCCCCCGAAGGGATGTCACATGGCCTTAATATCACACTCCTAGTCTCTTAAACCCCCATTACACTCATTGTAACTCATTCTCACTCACCCTCTTGCATTCACTCTAAATCTCACTCCTACTCACTGACATTTAACTCAAGTTTACTAATGCTTTGCACTGTGTTTGCGTCATTTTTGTGATGCAAACCTGGCCCCAAGTGTGAGGGTGGGTTTACCATCGCACACAAATTCTGATTTGCGTTGGATACTGAACTATGCGCTGTGTTGCGTTATTTTGTGTTTCAGGGGCACTCCCTGGGTGATGCTTGGGCATTCCCGCAGCCACCCAGTGCTTCATTTGTAAAAGAAAGGGTACCGGTGCCCGAAGCTCTGCCCCGAATCCTACAGCCGGCACTACCCAAGGTCGGAGTGCCGAATGCCAAGGCTGCGAATCTTGGATCCTCCTCATGCCCCCTTCATCCACCGCCAGACACTATGGTCCCTTTGCCTCGCTCTTGCAGGGTCCTGCTTACTCCCTTTGTGACGCTTTCTCCTCTTCTTACTGCTCAGTGTGTTTCTCTCTCTTGCGAAATGACATTGATGGCAAATAAGTGCTGGCCCCCACCGCCTCAAATTAAGCACTGCAGCTACTCGTGGGTTTTGACTCAAATCCCTATCTACAAACATTGGTAGACCGGTATTTGCACCAAAATGCTATGATTCCTCAAGGGAGGGAGGGTTTTTCCAGCTTTGCATGTCGGCTGCATTGTACAGCACACATACAAAGTGGGAAAAGCCTTAAGCATAGTTCTTTTACTGTAGGTGACCCCTTCCAGTACAAACTCTTTGCTTCTAACAACGCACACACTTTTGCACTGTGAGACAAGGGTGTGTGCGTTGTCTGCCAAAAGTATACCTGGCACACAATGAGAGAAACTCACCGTAACCTACTAGACTTGGTGAGGTTGTTTCTCTCTCCTTTTGATGCAAGGCAGCGCAGCAACTTTTGTGAAGCTTTTCCTTGTGTGGAAGCATAGTACACCCGTGCCTGTCTCCACAATCTCTCTCTCCCTGTCACTGACTTTCACTCACACTCGTGCTTACACATAGTCACATGCCGTTCTCACATAAAACACACTGCCACCCGGAAGCACTCACAGCATACATTTATAACCATTTTTACTTACCACAGCTGCCACCAAAGGTCCTGTTTCCGCTGTGTGTGCTCCATTTTTATGTATTAATCAATTATAAATATATAATTAACTATTAGTGCAATTAAAAACGGGCATCAAGTAAAGAACGCCGAGCTGCCCCAGTGTTCTTGGCACTGGTTTTGTCACCTCTGAGGCCAGGGGTCGCAAAGCCAATGGCGGAGGTCGCAGAGGCAAGCCAGGGGTCGCAGCTGCGACCTCTGATGTCCATGATTAATGTGTGGATTTTGCATTTGAACAAAGTTTTTGTCCAGCCCTACTGTACATGAGAGACTGTACAGAAGAGACCGAAGGAGCTATGTATACAATGGAGCCTCTGCGGCGCTACGTTTCGTGAGTGAATCTAAGCGCTGTGACATTCCACCCTGAGTGGGAGAAGCTCGCCAGCACTTTTCACCACGTGCCCTGAAGTGCATCCTCTGTAGGTCGAGTTACTCGCCTCGGTGGTCGGGGAGAGACGATTTTCGAGAACGCAGCAGGTTTCTGACCGTCCTGCCCGTCACCGCAGAAAACAGTGTGTAGTTAAAAAAAGATGTGGCATCCAGGCTATTTTTAGAGGTGCCCACATCGGTGTTTGTTGTTGTTGGGTTTTGTTTTTTTGCTAAATGTCTATTCTTGAATCTGAAAATCAAATTGCCACGCAGTGAATTGAGGTTGAGTGGAAGTGGCGGGGGCGTTTGAAGCCCCTTTTCTGATTTCGGTGCTGAAGTGTGACCGTGGGTGTCCGCCTCGGGGGTGGATTTGAACACGAACGGCACTTTTATGCTGCAAGCGTGCCCGCTTTCTTCATTTTCAGGGTTTTGGAAAGCAAAGTGCTGGGTCGTGCGCAGCTAAAGAATAAAGCAACAAAGGACTAAAATGTCCCTGTAAATGGTTGCAAGGCGGAAAGATATCTCGGTGGGTTAAAGTACCTGCTGCAGTCAGAGCGGTTTGTACAACCGCAGGTCACGAGGTTGATTCCCAGAAGAACTCTCTGCCTTTCATCTTTCACACTTTAATGAAGTATTTGCACCAACTGAGTTTGGCAAGAACACACCGCGCAACGAAACTCGAGGGGGGTGGGGGGGGGGTGGGCTCCCTGCAAGGCATGTGGAGGGCCCCCCTCTGGGCTCAATTAGGAGCCCTGCAGCCAGAGTGCAGTACTGAGGGGGCCCCCTGGAGTCTGGCCCCCCCCCCCCGCACCGGCCTGTGTTACGGCCCTGCAATAACACCTATTCTATCTAGCTCAAGGAACCTGAGACATTGGCATGAAGCACTGTATAGTAAATATACCATATTGCTGGCACATCCTGCTGGTGCGCTCTGATGCCTTGTGTATTCCTGAACATGTTATGATGCCCTGGTGGCTTGATTAGCCTGGTAGGGGTCGCACTGGGCATGCCGTTGTGTGCTGATGGCTCGATTGCCCTCATAGGGCTGGCAGCTGGCATGCTGTAATACTTCGAGGTCTTACTTGCCACTGGGCTGGCACAGAACGTGCTGTTGTACTTTCATAAACCTCATTCGGAGAAGGGGCACAGGGCATGCTCTTACCTTCTGCCAGGGCATGCTTACCTTCATAGGTGTGGTATTGGGCATGCAGTTTTTTTCGAGCATCTTGACGCCTCCAGGCATTTGTTTGCACTTTATAACTTCCTTTCATTTAATTGATTCCTTTTTGCCCATAATGGGGTGGCACCAATGGTGTAACAAGAGCCCCCGCAGCCACTGCGGTGCGAGAGCCCACAGTTCCAGGGGACCACTCCAGCACTGTGCACAGGTGAGCCTGAAAGCTCCTGGGTCCATAGCGTGGGGGGCCCTCCGTGTACTTTGCAGGTGGGCCCCCTCAAGTTTTGTTATGCCAATGGGTGGCACGGGCACGCCGTTGTGCTGTTGGGACCTGATTGCCCTGATAAGTGTGCAACAAGCACTCACTTGTACTCTGACATGGCCAATGTGCCCTCACTGCCCTACTTCGATTGGCTCCTGGCATGCTCTGATTCATCGATGCCCTCATGGTAGTGCCATGAGTCCGGAGTCCCTGAAGCCAAGCTTTACCCGGCTGATGAGCTCTAACTAGGGTGACACCGGTCATGGGATGCTTGTGTTCCTGTTCAGGGACGACCTGGCCTGGCAGTTCGGGCTTGACTGTTCCCATTGGGCACAGGGTCAAGACTGATTTGCATATGGCTGGGTTCAAACTGGAATGGCATGGCAGCAAAAAATAATGGATTCAGGCCCAGATCTCTGTACTGGGGTGAATGTATGACATTGCTCTGCATTCTGGCCATCAATTGTTATTTTTGCTTTTGTCACCCCGAGTGGGGCGGGTATAGCCAGATGTGGGTCTCGTGCTCTCCATGCTACTGGAGTCGAGCTATCTTGGCTGATGAAGGCTGAAACCGGTCCCAGGATGCTTGTTTCCAGTCCAGCGAGGACCTGGCCTGGCAGTTCGGGCTGGACTGTTCCCATTGGGCGCAGGGAAATGACTGATTTGCATATTGTCTGGGCCCAAACTGAGGTGGCCCGGTGTGCAAAATAATGAGGGACTGGGATGCGGCCTGAGTGGCTAAAACTAATCCAAGCACTCCATCCGACACTGACTGGTATACTTTAGTTGACTGACACATGGGCCTGGCACAGGACCTGCTATTGGGCTCTTTATGAAGCCTTGAGTGGCCTCATCAGCATGGCATGGGCACGCTGCTGTGCCCCCATGGCTTCGTTACTCGCATAGGGGTGGGGAGGGGCATGCTATTATGCTGTCTCTAATCCCTTGGTTGATCTCTTTGGCACTGCACAGGGCATGCTCTCCGCTGCCCTTGTGTCCTCATGGGAGTGTCATGAGGCGAGGTGTTCTCTTGATTGCCACCATCGGCATGGCGCGGGGCATGCTTCCTACGCTCATGCCCACATTGGAGTGAATGCTAGGAGCTGAGGTGTGGGGGTGCTGCAGCACCCCAAAAATAACCATGCTGGGGTTCAGAGGGGGAATAGGCAATTAAAGGTGCTTTTAGATGCTTCTATTTTATCACATTTGCTGTGAGTTCAAAGACAGAGTGCAAACGTCAGGCTCTGTCTCCGGACAAAATGTTGGTTATTCTTTTAACCTGGAGATTGGTGTTTAATTGTCTTTCTCTGACTGCAAAGTGAGAGGATTTTGTTAAGTGAATTGTGTGACAGTCTAACTGGGGTACAGGTAATGTGAAAGGACACACTGTACAATGTCATTTTTTTCAAACGCACAACAATTTAAATACCTGAAATGTAAGTGTACAAATATTTCAAAAAGTATCCGTAGTTGGAAATTTTAATAGGATCAAAACAAAACAATACTGTTTGTAATGCACAAATAATAAATGTTTATTGACACCGGTTTGCCATCCATTATTGTTTGTGTGCTCTGTTTTCTCAATAAAACTGCACAACTGTACAAATGCCGTGCCCATTTCAGTGGAAGATGTGCTGTCTGTAAATGACGGGGCTCTGCCACACAATACTTTAGTGATTTATTTGTGACGGTGTGCACCGTGCCCTTAACACTCTCCTGATGAATGGCTCTAGTACATTTGCTACACTCTTTCATTGTGTGACACTTGGAGTTTTCACAATCCCTAGAACTTTAGTGATGTAACATTAATCGCTGCACCCTATCCTGAAAATTGTTCCTGTACCTCTATCTGTGCACCCTGCACACGAAAGGGAGCCTTTAATAAAACCGGATCAGATTACACCAGCACAGCGCTGCTTAGCAGTTTTAGCTTCTCGGCGCCTCAACTCTTATGTCTTTTTACATCTCTTGTGGCCTGCTTGGTGTTCGAAGACGGCCTGACTGTGCATTCTGGCAGTGAAAATCCCAAATAAATGCAGTTGCTTTCCATCAATCTGGATAGATGTGGGGTGCGGTGCCTCTCTTGAGGCTTCTAGGCTCCCGGTGCCCATCTTTCCGCGTCTAGGCACTCTGTGCCTCCATGTTAATTGACTCAAAGCGCTCTCAAGTGGCAGAGAGGAAACATGCGGGCGGTGGCGGCGTTGCTTAAAACGTCTTGAATGGTAAATTGTTAATTCGTTTAATTTAAATTGCTCCAAGCGCCGGAAAGCACCGACTTTGACTGAAACATGTATTTTCAGATTTTTCTTGGCCCCATTTGGTTCAAATCTGTTTGTCAGATATTTAGAAACCTGTGGCGTAAAGTTTCATAGAATTGTACAAACTCCTGTATTCAACAGTGCAGGTGGCATTTGTAACTTGCAGGTGGCTTCTAGAGCTCTGCAGCGGGCGCGTAAGTCGCTGAGCTGTCCCGGAAGGGCTGGGTCTGCGAGGGCAGCGCTCTCCGCGGCCTGAAGGCCCTGGTAGGGGCTCAGCACGTGCCGCGGGAGCTTATTCCGGCCGCGGTATAAATAGGAGCCTCCGGCTCCACCAGGAATCTCTAATAAGGTTCAGGGCAGGCCGGGATGCGTCAGCCGGGAGAGGCCGAGATGCGTCAGTTGGGAGAGGCCGAGGGGTTCAGGGCAGGCCGGGATGCGTCAGCCGGGAGAGGCCGAGGGGTTCAGGGCAGGCCGGGATGCGTCAGCCGGGAGAGGCCGAGGGGTTCAGGGCAGGCAGGGATGCGTCGTTCAGAGCAGGCCGTGATGCGTCAGCCGGGAGAGGCAGAGGGGTTCAGGTTAGGCCGGGATGCGTCAGCCGAGAGAGGGAGAGGGGTTCAGGGCAGGCCGGGATGCGTCAGCCGGGAGAGGCCGAGGGGTTTAGAGCAGGCCGGGATGTGTCAGCCGGGAGAGGCCGAGGGGTTCAGGGCAGGCAGGGATGCGTCAGCTGGGAGAGGCCGAGGGGTTCAGGGCAGGCCGGGATGCGTCAGCTGGGAGAGGCCGAGGGGTTCAGGGCAGGCCGAGATGCGTCAGCTGGGAGAGGCCGAGGGGTTCAGGGCAGGCCGGGATGCGTCAGTTGGGAGAGGCAGAGGGGTTCAGGGCAGTCCGGGATGCGTCAGCCGGGAGAGGCCGAGGGATTCAGGGCAGGCCTGGATGCGTCGTACAGGGCAGACCGGGATGCGTCCGCCGGGAGAGGCAGAGGGGTTCAGGGCAGGCCGGGATGCGTCAGCCGGGAGAGGGGTTCAGGGCAGGCTGGGATGCGTCAGCCGGGAGAGGCCGAGGGGTTCAGGGCAGGCCCGGATGTGTCAGCCGGGAGAGGCCGAGGGGTTCAGGGCAGGCAGGGATGCGTCAGCTGGGAGAGGCCGAGGGGTTCAGGGCAGGCCGGGATGCGTCGGCTGGGAGAGGCCGAGGGGTTTAGGGCAGGCCGGGATGCGTCAGCTAGGAGAGGCAGAGGGGTTCAGGGCAGGCCGGGGTGGTCAGCTGAGAGAGGCAGAGGGGTTCAGGGCAGGCCAGGATGCGTCAGCCGGGATGCATCAGCTGGGAGAGGCCGAGGGGTTCAGGGCAGGCCGGGATGTGTCAGCTGGGAGAGGCCGAGGGGTTCAGGGCAGGCCGGGGTGTGTTAGCTGAGAGAGGCCGAGGGGTTCAGGGCAGGCCAGGATGCGTCAGCCGGGATGAATCAGCTGTGAGAGGCCGAGGGGTTCAGGGCAGTCCGGGATACGTCAGCTGGGAGAGGCCGAGGGGTTCAGGGCAGGATGCGTCAGCCGGGAGAGGCCGAGGGGTTCAGGGCAGGCCGGGATGCGCCAGCTGGGAGAGGCCGAGGGGTTCAGGGCAGGTAGGGATGCGTCAGCTGGGAGAGGCCGAGGCGTTCAGGGCAGGCCGGGATGCCTCAGCTGGGAGAGGCCGAGGGGTTCTTCAGCTGAGAGAGGCAGAGGGGTTCAGGGCAGGCCGGGATGCGTCAGCCGGGAGAGGCCGAGGGGTTCAGGGCAGGCCGGGATGCGTCAGCCGGGAGAGGCCGAGGGGTTCAGGGCAGGCCGGGATGCGTCGTTCAGAGCAGGCGGTGATGCGTCAGCCGGGAGAGGCCGAGGGGTTCAGGGCAGGCCGGGATGCGTCGTTCAGAGCAGGCCGTGATGCGTCAGCCGGGAGAGGCCGAGGGGTTCAGAGCAGGCCGGGATGCGTCAGCCGGGAGAGGGAGAGGGGTTCAGGGCAGGCCGGGATACGTCAGCCGGGAGAGGCCGAGGGGTTCAGAGCAGGAAGGGATGTGTCAGCCGGGAGAGGCCGAGGGGTTCAGGGCAGGCAGGGATGCGTCAGCTGGGAGAGGCCGAGGGGTTCAGGGCAGGCCGGGATGCGTCAGCTGGGAGAGGCCGAGGGGTTCAGGGCAGGCCGAGATGCGTCAGCTGGGAGAGGCCGAGGGGTTCAGGGCAGGCCGAGATGCATCAGTTGGGAGAGGCCGAGGGGTTCAGGGCAGGCCGGGATGCGTCAGTTGGGAGAGGTAGAGGGGTTCAGGGCAGGCCGGGATGCGTCAGCCGGGAGAGGCCGAGGGGTTCAGGGCAGGCCTGGATGCGTCGTTCAGGGCAGACCGGGATGCGTCAGCCGGGAGAGGCAGAGGGGTTCAGGGCAGGCCGGGATGCGTCAGCCGGGAGAGGGGTTCAGGGCAGGCTGGGATGCGCCAGCCGGGAGAGGCCGAGGGGTTCAGGGCAGGCCGGGATGTCAGCCGGGAGAGGCCGAGGGGTTCAGGGCAGGCAGGGATGCGTCAGCTGGGAGAGGCCGAGGGGGTTCAGGGCAGGCCGGGATGCGTCAGCTGGGAGAGGCCGAGGGGTTTAGGGCAGGCCGGGATGCGTCCGCTAGGAGAGGTAGAGGGGTTCAGGGCAGGCCGGGGTGTGTCAGCTGAGAGAGGCCGAGGGGTTCAGGGCAGGCCAGGATGCGTCAGCCGGTATGCATCAGCTGGGAGAGGCCGAGGGGTTCAGGGCAGGCCGGGATGCGTCAGCCGGGAGAGGCCGAGGGGTTCAGGGCAGGCCAGGATGCGTCAGCCGGGATGAATCAGCTGTGAGAGGCCGTGGGGTTCAGGGCAGGCCAGGATGCGTCAGCCGGGATGAATCCGCTGTGAGAGGCCGAGGGGTTCAGGGCAGTCCGGGATGCGTCAGCTGGGAGAGGCCGAGGGGTTCAGGGCAGGTCAGGATGCGTCAGCCGGGAGAGGCCGAGGGGTTCAGGGCAGGCCGGGATGCGCCAGCTGGGAGAGGCCGAGGGGTTCAGGGCAGGTAGGGATGCGTCAGCTGGGAGAGGCCGAGGCGTTCAGGGCAGGCCGGGATGCCTCAGCTGGGAGAGGCCGAGGGGTTCTTCAGCTGAGAGAGGCCGAGGGGTTCAGGGCAGGCCAGGATGCGTCAGCCGGGATGCATCAGCTGGGAGAGGCCGTCGGCTGGGTGAGGCCGAGGGGTTCAGGGCAGGCCGGGGTGCGTCAGCTGGGAGAGGCCGAAGGGTTCAGGGCAGGCCGGGCCGAAGGGTTCAGGGCAGGCCGGGATGCGTCAGCTGGGAGAGGCCGAGGGGTTCAGGGCAGGCCGGGATGCGCCAGCTGGGAGAGGCCGAGGGGTTCAGGGCAGGCCGGGCCGAAGGGTTCAGGGCAGGCCGGTATGTGTCAGCCGGGAGAGGCCGAGGGGTGCATTAATGGCATACTGCACCTCCTCCTTCAGAGATTTTGTGATTGACAGGCGGTCACAGGTTCGAGTCGCACTGAGTCCATGCAGCATTTCTTTCTCCCTGATGTTGAAAAACCAGTTCTTTAACTCCTTCAGTGCCCATGACGAGATGGTCTCGTCATGGAGTGCGGTTGCGCTGTGCCCATGACGAGACTATCTCGTCATGAACCCCGCCCGCGAATGCAACGCCCGGCACAGGGCGGGGAAAGGGCGGAGCACTGAAGGGGTTAAAGTTTGGCAACAATAAACATCCTCTGTGAATAGCGCCACGAGGCTCCGTAGAGGTGAATGGGCGATACACAATACCAATGTTATGTTGTATCCGTGAGTTTTCTTTATACAATTCTTTTTATTAACAATATGAATCAACATCATAAGGCATATCGCAGTACATTATCTTTTCCCCTCCCAAATCGATTCAGTCCATGTCTAAGTGAGCTGTAACTTAATGCTTGGCAACTAGCATCATGTCTACAGTTATTCATCCTGAGCTGGTAGCAGTGGCGGAGTACAGATGTTCCCTCTATATACATTCCAGATGCAAGTCCATTTCTTCGGCCATCCGCTGGCCACATAGACCGTCTTCTCATGAAACAAACACCAGTCCATATCCCTCTTCCAAGCAGATATTGAAGGCGCCTGCCTCTCCCCCTACTTCTGTGCAATATTACATTTCGCTATCAACCCCAAAGTAACCCAGGTGATACGTGTGCGATTCAGATCCGCGGGCTCCCACACATTTAGGAGACCCCTTGTAGCACTCCAAAGTGATGTCGTGCATGAGCACCTCGCTCATTACTTCATGTACCTTACCCCAATATCTGTGTATGTACGTGCAGTCCCATATTATATGGAGGAATGTTCCTTCATTGCCACATCCCCTTCTACATTTGCCATCCTCTGCTCTCCCCATACGCACCAAACCAGGCCCCGTGATATATATACGGTGCAGAATTTTAAGCAGCACCAGCCTTCGTCTAGCTGCTATGGCCACTTCTCGTGGTGAGGTGACCGCTATCGTCCAGTCTTCGTCGTCCAGTATAATGCCATCCCTTTCCCATTTTGTCCCCGTATCTTCAGGAGGGGTGCGCCAGAATGGTTCACTAACTTTTTGTAGGTAAGCGAGATGGCCTTCATTGGTAGATGGCCGTCCAGAATTCGGTCCTCAAGGGGGAAGGATTCAGGAGGGGTTACTCCCTTATGGAGACACAACTGCAATGCATGCCGAACCTGCATATATCTAAAGTATTCCGTGGCAGCTCGATCATACTCCTGTTGCAAGGCGGGAAACGATTTAACCTCACCCTTCACCCAGAGATCACCAATCTTTGAGATACCTATAAGGTCCCACTTGTCGAAGCCTCTAGATGACCACAAATTCCCAAGCAATTCCGAATCCCATAGCGGGATGGCCAGAGTTACCTTGCGGTCCCATCCCAAGTTTCTATTAACCGCTAGCCATATTTGCACCGAGTGTTTCGTTGGCCCAGTCAGGTGTCGCCTCCCTTCGCAGGAGTAAAGTGCCCGGTTGTAATTCCCCCCTGGTAGCAACCAACGATCCATCGCATAGCCCGGATCGTCTGCTTGCCTGTATGTACCATGATTAATAGCTGCCAGGTGTGCTGCCCAGTAGTATTTTTTTAAGGTCCGGGAGGCCGATACCACCATCGTACCAGGTGAGATTCAATTTGGGCAGCGCTATGCGCAGTTTTCCACTCCAGGGCAAGCTCCGTAGCAGGCTTTCAATTTCTTTAAAATGGCTCACGGGGACTAGGTCTAGCAAATTCTGCAAAATGTAAAGAAACCGGGTCAAGGCCATCATTTTAAATAAGGACGCTCTGCCCAACAAAGAAAGCGGAAGCGCCTTCCAGCATTCTGAGTCGCTCTTAAGTCTCTGTAGGGGTGGGAGCAGGTTATGAGCATATCTACTCGTGGGGTCGGCTGTGATATAAAGACCTACGTATTTGAAGCCCTGCGTGGTGACCTGCATCGGGCAGTTCCTGGGAAGGCCAGTGAGTGGTCCCCGAAGAACATATAGCATGGATTTAGCCCAATTAATCGAGTATCCGGAATACCTGCCAAAAATGGCAAAGATGTCTAATACCACCATAAGGGAGGCTTTTGGGGATCGTAGAAATAACAGTATGTTGTCTGCATACAACGATATGCGGGCCTCGCACGTGTCTGCCCACCTTAGGCCTCTTATCACCGGATCCCGCCTCACCCAAGATGCCAAGGGCTCCAGGGCCAGAGCAAACAGTAGGGGGGGAGAGAGGGCATCTCTGCCGGGTTCCTCTGCTAAGATTGAAGACTTCAGACTTTTGGTTGTTCACAACTACCTGGGCTAGGGGTTTTGAATAAAGGAGCTGCACCCACTGGATGAATCTGGGCCCAAACCCCATCTTCTCGAGGACCGCAAAGAGATAAGGCCACTAAAGCATATCGAACGCCATGGTAGCGTCCAGTGATACCAGAATCGCCTCCTCCTGAATATTTGTTGCCCTCCCCATTACCCCGTGTACTCTGAATAAATTCAAAGCGGTGTTCCACTGGGGCATGAAGCCGGATTGGTCCGGGTGCACCTGGTTGTTAATCACCTTGACCAGCCTGGTGGCTAGGAGTTTAGCCAGAATCTTTGGTTCAGCATTTACCAAAGAGATTGGCCTGTACAATCTGTACGGGTCTTGCCTTCTATATGAATCATCACTAGGGTCGCTAACCTTTGGTCACGTGGCAATACCCCTCGTTCTTTACTTTCCTCGAACATTCTACGTAAATGAGGGGCAAGAACGTCTGGTCGGAGTTTATATAGTTCAAATAGCAGACCGTTGGGTCCCAACGCCTTCCCAGAGTTGAGGCCCCTGATCGCCTGTGTAATCTCATCCGTGGTAAGTGCTCCTTCCAGATAATCTAATTCAGGGGTGGTGAGTTTTGGTAACGTAATATCGTATAGGAGATCACGGGAATCTTGCTACGTGTAAGGGTTTTGCGAAGAGTATACCTGTTCAAAGTGGACTGCAAATGCTTTCGTGATGTCTTGGGGTTCAGTGATTGTGCCTCCTGTCTTGTCTATTCGCTCCGGTGCCAATCTGCTTGCCAGTTTCCTTTTATCTAGCCATGCAATCAATTTCCCGGCTTTGTCCCCTTGGTCGTATATTCTACCTAGCGTCTCTCTACCTAGTTCTTTGGCCTTGATCGTCACTAAGGCTTTATAACTGTCTCTTGTCAACTGTAGGACGTACAGGGTATCAGGGTTAGGTCCCTCTGCTATTTCCTCCTCCAAACGGAAGATTTCTTCCTCCAACGCCTCCTCTTCCTTGACCTTTTCTTTCCGCACACCCGCTATTTGAGAGAGGGCTTGGCCCCTAACCACCATTTTAAACGCTTCCCATAGTGTCCGATGGGAGCGCATTGATCCCTCATTTACTTGAAAATATTGTTCTATCGAAGTTTGCAATGCTTCACGAACCACTGGGTTGCGGAGGTGCCAAGGATTAATGGGCGCTACTCTACCCACTCTGTGCTGACCTACCACTAGTTGGGCCCACAGTGGAGAATGATCTGAAATACCCCTCGCCATGTGCCTGATTTCTCGTATGTGCGTCAGCTGGTCCGAGAGGGACCAGCAAGTAATCGATTCTGGATTGACTGTTGTGAGCACCTGAGTGGTATGTGTACTGGGTAGTGTCAGGGTGGCATGAACGCCATGTGTCCTGCAACCCCAGAGCCGCCAGAAAGTCCGGGAGCCAGCTATTAGAAGGGCAAAGCTTTCTCGGGAGATTCCTGTCTTGGGTACCGCTGACCACTGCGTTTAGATCCCCCCTCCCACTACGAGGAGCCCTTCTGGTACCGTCAGTAGAATGGAGCCCAGGTCTTTGAAGACGAGACCCTGAAGACCCGGCGGCACATTTACCAACATGAGGGTCAACATGTTTCCCTCCCATTGCCCCGTGATGCCGATGTATCTTCCCCCCCCCCCCTCCCCCTTTGTTCACCCAAGTGGATTTCACCATCCTAGGAAAGGAGGTCTTCAGCAGTATACCAGTGCCTCTCGAACCCGTGGTGAAGACCGAATGTGCCACAAGATTGTATCCCCATCGGTTGAGGGCTTTACACGTGTTTCCCACCAGGTGTTTCTTGCAGCAAAACTACGTCGGGGGCAAGTCTCCCAATATATTGCATCACCACTGTGCTCTTCACTTTGTCCCCCAAACCATTTACATTCCAGCTCATCAGTTTAAATCCTTTGTCCCATTGCGAAGCCATAGAGCATTACGTGTTAACCAATCTTCCCTGCTGCAGGTCTACGAGGCCTCGTTGATTCAAGAAAAACAAACCACAATTCACTAACCCCTCCCGACACCCCCCCCCCCCCCCCCCCCCCCCTGCTCCCCTGCACTCTGGGCTCAGAACTGCCCATAACTATTACAATGCAGAGTGCCTGTCGCCCAAAAATCAAACGAGATGAAGAAAATTGGGGGTAAACGTCCCTCCACCCTCTTCCCCCCCCCCCCCACCCCCTCCCGCTACATTTTGTAGATGATTTCCCCTTGGCCCCTGGTGCCACTGCACCTGCTGCACGAATGACCGCTGCATCCCACACGTGACCAGCCTATATCTCTTATGTGAAGGCTTTCACGTCCTTCACCTGTAGTTGGGTCTCAGGAAGGCACACTTGGGGGGAGGGGGGGGCATGGTGTTTAAAGATCCCCCTCCCCCCCCCCCTTCTTGCACAGTTGTGACTGGACCATGTTTGTCCCCCTTAGCTACGCCTGGGCAAGCTAATCCCCCCCCCCAGAGCGGGTCACAGGTTTGTGTTGAGATCCTGCCCCAGGCTCCAGTAATCGCCCTCCTGACACTCTTCTGTGGCCAACACTCACTCTTTCAGCCGTGGCAGTGCTGGGTGACCTCAGTGCACGCACTGATCCGGTGAGGTCCCGAGCTCTGGAAGCCGTTGGCTGCTGGTCAGTGGCGGGCTGGGGTGGTCAGACACACACTCGACATGGTTTTGACACGAGATCACTTGAAGGTGCATCGATCTGTCTCCCGCCAGGCTTCTCAGAAGGTTGTGGGGGACCTGGGACCGAAACGTACTGCGGGCCCCTCTAGCTGCGTCTCTCTTTTTCTTCAGATGCAGCAAGCCGCTCCTCTTCACAAAATTACGTTAGGGAATAAGAAATCCTGGTGTCTGGTGCGATCTAGTGGTGTGTCCGGGTAGGCTGCCACAATATTAGTGGAAAAAGGCCGGCCTCCAATTAAAACAAGCCTTGGCATAGCCAATAGGTCTCGCCTTTGGGACCTTATAAGTGTTTAGCCATGCAACAGTTGCGTAACTAAATACTTATAAGGTCCCAAAAGCGAGACCTATTGGCTATGCAAAGCGGCCGCGAAAGTGAAAGTGATCGCGATCACGATCAAACATCAAAGCGGCCGTGCGGCGCGAAAGTAATCGCGGTAAAACGCGCGCGCACATGCACTGTAGCTCTAGGCTGGCCTGGTAGCACTTTTGGGAGCCCTCTCAATAAGTCTCGCCAGACCAGCGCATGCGCTGGGTCAGGCGAGACCTAAAAATCTATAAATAAAAGTTTGATGGCTGAGAGCAAAGCTCTGGGAAGCGTGGGGTGAGGGTATGTCCTCTCTGCCCCCTTCACTGCCCTTGTGACTTCCTTGCCCCCTGCTGGGCGGATTGCCCTGGTATCCAGTTGGTCATGGTTCTTTCCACGTGGCCAGGTGTTGAGTGATGTCCATGCCCTCTGTCCTGCGAATATTGTGGGGGGTCCGAGTGCAGCCCGGTGGCCTGGTCTTATCTGGACAGGTTTGTGGCTGCCACGGTCCGCTTTTCCCTGTGCAGGAAAAAAGTGTGTAAAAACTAGGAACATGTGCAGTTGTGCATGTTCTAAAAATGCCCATGAAATGTAACACAACACAAGGGGAGAAAGCGCTTTAACCCATATGGTCTGTAAGGCGCTTGGTCTACAGACTTGGCATCACCAGTCCATAAAATAATGCTCTACATTGCGGCATCTTCTGTTTCAAAGATACAGTACAAAGTTGTGGACAAAGAAGGCAGAGTAAATGTTTTGTGTACAAAGATGGTGTCACAGATTCTTTGTGTACAATGGTGGTAGATTATATTTATGTCAAAGATTATGGAATACCTACTGCTTGCATAGAGAGCATGTAGTATGCAAAGATGCTAGCGTATACCAAGTTGCTAGCGTATACTTGTGTACAAAGATGCTGGCGTATACTTATGTACAAAGGTGCTGGTGCATACTTATGTACAAAGATGCCGGCGCATACTTGTGTACAAAGATGCCGGCGCATACTTGTGTACAAGGATGCCGGCGCATACTTGTGTACAAGGATGCCGGCGCATACTTGTGTACAAGGATGCCGGCGCATACTTGTGTACAAGGATGCCGGCGCATACTTGTGTACAAGGATGCCGGCGCATACTTGTGTACAAGGATGCCGGCGCGTACTTGTGTACAAGGATGCCGGCGCATACTTGTGTACAAGGATGCCGGCGCGTACTTGTGTACAAGGATGCCGGCGCGTACTTGTGTACAAAGATGCCGGCGCGTACTTGTGTACAAAGATGCCGGCGCGTACTTGTGTACAAAGATGCCGGCGCGTACTTGTGTACAAAGATGCCGGCGCGTACTTGTGTACAAGGATGCCGGCGCGTACTTGTGTACAAGGATGCCGGCGCGTACTTGTGTACAAGGATGCCGGCGCGTACTTGTGTACAAGGATGCCGGCGCGTACTTGTGTACAAGGATGCCGGCGCGTACTTGTGTACAAGGATGCCGGCGCGTACTTGTGTACAAGGATGCCGGCGCGTACTTGTGTACAAGGATGCCGGCGCGTACTTGTGTCCAAAGATGCTAGAGTATACTTGTGTCCAAAGATGCTAGAGTATACTTGTGTACAAAGATGCTAGAGTATACTTGTGTACAAAGATGCTAGAGTATACTTGTGTACAAAGATGCTAGAGTATACTTGTGTACAAAGATGCTAGAGTATACTTGTGTCCAAAGATGCTAGAGTATACTTATGTACGAAGATGCTAGAGTATACTTATGTACGAAGAAGCTAGAGTGCATACTGTGTGTGCAAAGATGGTAAAGTGCATACTTAGTTTAAAAAGAAGGCAGAGTACACACTGATGGGGGAGTAAAGTCTATGTGTACAAAGATGGTAGATTACCATCTTTCTGAATCGAAATGTAGAGTGTATTTTGTGCATAAAGCTGGTAGAGTGCGAAGGTGCCACGGAACATACTTTGCATAGGAGCTTGCAGGAGTACACACACACACATACTTTTCAGGCAGAGATGGTGGAGTTCATATTTTGCAAAGAAATAAGGTACAGTATGTACTTTGTGTAAATATGGTAAAATGCAGGAAGTCGTTAGAGTAGCAGAGTGCATAATTTATGTCCTAGGCATGTAGGGTCCATTTTGCCTGTACAAAGCAGGCCGGAAGAATGCTTACTTTATGGACAGAGACTGTATGGTACAGACTTGTGGGTGAAGATGGCTACGACAGATAAACCCTTCTAACGTGTGTCTTTTCTTTCCAAGCAATCGAACCCTGCTTATCCTGTTAGTTCCAAAAGGCACACTGGCTGTATATACTACAAGTCTTCTCGGTGACCTCAGTCTGAACTCTGTGATCCCTCTGACCCCCCTGGGATCCCGCCCCGCCATCTCTGTTCGAGAACAGCTGCTGAATACCCCCAGGACGCCCAGAAGGCATTTAGGTCTGGCTTGATTACATTACCTTATGTTATTGTAATTGCATTTGTATAGCGCTTACTACCCCTGACGAGGCGTCAAAGGGCTTTTTTCGGCAAGAAGCGCGCTACTCCGGGACCCATAGAGGATTAGTGTTGAATTGGTATAGTGAAACATGCAAGTACATTTTAAGTGGAAAAATCTTTAAGAAGCACAACTTGGAGAGCGGCTTTGCCTTCACGCACTTGTTGGTTGGTTGCTTTGGTCTGCAGTACAACATTTGATGTGTCAGAAGTTGTGTGCTTCCACTGAAAAAGAGTGCATGTTCTGCACTTTTAGTCGTGACAGAGTTGGCCGAATCATAAATGAAGGCCCCTGGTCTTGATGAAAAGTTACAACAGCGGCCGGACATAATTATTATGAAAATCATATTTTATAGTGAATAGGCATTTAAGGGTGGATTCTAATCCCACTGTATTAAACCATGTAGTTAGGTTTTCTTTTACTGGAATCTCACAGATCCCCAGTAGTAGTTGGTGTTAAATTACCCCGTTTGGCAAACCCTAGGAATAAGATATGCACTGTGATGATCCTTGCTAGGCCCTCCTAGGAGGCGTTGTATATTGCTTTGCCATCTGTAATTATGCGCATATGTTTAATTTTAAGACTCTGTGTCTGATGAGAGCCTTTTGGGAAAGCCTGCACTATATGTAGTAGCTCAGAGTAGGTTATGGTAACAAGTCAATGAGGAAAGCTGTTGACCTCATTGGTTCATGGGAAAGGTTATGTCGGATAACAGAGGTCTGATATGCTTTTATAAAAAGTTATGAAAAAGGCAGTAGGCATGACCTCTGAGTAAAGCATATTTTAAATACAATAGGCCTTAAAGGAGGGATTTGTATTACACAGTGCTAAGGCCTTTAGAAAGGCATTTTATTACATGTTCGAGGGCAGGGCTTTAGAGTTGGCTTCCCCTTGTGCCAAACCCTAGGGGTAAAACATTTGCACTGCGGTCTGCCAGGGACTTGAAACAAAAGAAATCCTAAAAATAAACCCACATCCCCAGATGGAACTTGGGTCAGCCCGCTTCTAGATTGGTGTATTCAGTTGTCACTCACACTCTGCTGCTCCCATAACAGCGTAAAGAAGGGGGCCATAGGTCTGCCCCCCTCCGCCATTGGTGCAATCGCATACGGTAATTGATCCATCATACGTGCACCTCCACCTGAGAACGAATATGCTTCAACGACAGGGCTTTCTTGTTGTAGGTCCCATTTCCTTTCTTTCTCTTTTCTTTATTAGGTCGAGTTTGGGCAGCGCATGCACTCAGTGGTGGCCGGCACGGCTCGCGGGTGGCAGGGTGGGTGTGCGGGTTGGGGCGCGGGTCACACAAAAAAACACTTACCATTCCGTCGGGTTCCTTGTCTCTGCTCCTGCTCTTGTCTTACAGGAAGCACCAAGGCTCCCACCAGCCAATCACAACGCTGCAATGCAGCGTTGTGATTGCTCTGAGCGTCATGACACAGCGCTCAGCCAGGGGCTGGAGGGGTGGGCATGTTCTCCATATGGCTGTAATGCAGCCTGCATAGAGAACAGGGAAAGTGCGCATGACTGTTTTGGGTGGCCTGAGAAGGCCGCCCAAAACAGTCATGTGCACTGAGGACGGTTGTACCCTTCTCCCCTGCTCTTCAGCCCCGCCCACCCTCTCACCTAAGCTGGTGCAGAAGGAGGAAAAAACAAAATGATAATAACATTACGTCATTCTAATTTTATTTTTTCCTTTGTTTTCTTGCTTGAAGGCAGTGGGGCGACGCTCCTCCGCCTAAGCGGAGGGGCCGCCACTGCATGCACTGCTCTGCGAGCCATGCTGTATTGGAGCATGAACTTGAAGCCCTGCCGCCCATATTTTTCATTGGCTTTTGTCATTGTCAACTGTAAACTGTGGCTGTTTATTGGTCAAAAGGCTTAGTAGTCCCTCCTTAGTAACACCTTGTGTCATTTTGTAACCTCCCATGGCGACACCCCCTGTTACGTGTGTTGCTTGGGAGACTTTCATTACAGCCTCCGAGCACTAGTTCGTTTAATGGTTTTAACATGCCTGCTGCAGGCAGGCATGTTCGCATTCCCTGGCATCAGCAGCGATGACGTTCCAAGGCTAAAAACGCACCCCGAAGCTGCACGAAGAGCCCTATTGCAAAAGAGTCGCCGCGATAAATGCACGCGCAGAAGCCTCGTGCGACATAAACCGCCTCGTCGCAGCAGGAATCCTGGAGCACTTGTTCTGTTGGTGCAAATCCGGTGCAAATCAGTGACTTGTTTAGCAGTCGCTGACATTTTAGTCAGGATTATTCCATTTGTAGACTAGGGAACACCTAGATCGAAAATGGTAATAGACCCTACATCGATCATATTTTAAGGAGGGGTGGGTGGTCACCCCCTTGTGCATAGTCTCACCCGGCTGTTTCACTGTGCAAAGGCCACGCATGCAGTCGATTGCAGACGTCAGCCGTTGGCACGGTGGGTGTGGACGCTGCAGACCTTGTCCCACGAGAGGCCATGTTTGCATCTCATACGCTGCGGCTTTTTGTGCGCAATCGCCTATTTATTTATCGTTTTGTATAGCGCTCACAGCACAGGTCTTGGCTTTAAGGCTCTAGTACAGCAAATGAGCAGTGAGGACAGAGGACATATTCTGCTGCAGAAAGACCACGTCTTGTTACAGCACCAAAAATGGCCCAGGTTGTGAGAAATGTCCGACAGAGAAGCAATGGCTGACTTCGCGAGGGTGCGTATATTTGGCGAATGAGGGGATTTCATGTTTCATTGGCGGTTTCCTGCTGATGCTGGGTGGAGTTGTGTACTTGTGGTGGCGCAATGTCACGTTGACCCGGAGGTACGTCAGAAACGTTTTCAGTAATGTGCTCCGCCAAAAGTACATTAGGAACACACAGATTTTGCAATTTTCTTTTGAAGGACTTTTTTTGAGCGGAAGTCTTAAAGGCTCGGTTACTTCTGAAATTCATACTACTTTCACTAGTGGATTCACACAGAGGTGACCGGACGTTGCACAATAGTCACCATTTCTGCAGAAAGGTGGGGTTCAATAAACCAACCTTTTCGATGTTAGAAGAATGTCTTAAAACAGTTGCACGCTGGAACAAACGTTGCAACATGTGCACTTGGGCTGCACCCCTGAACATGTATGACATGTGACTGACTCCGCCCAGCCCCGCCGTCCCTTCAGAAGTACGAGTCTGGTGCAACCTTCCCCTCCAGCTCCCAGGACCTGCCCTGAACTGAATATGTCGGCTGCGTAAAATGACGTCATTCTAAACTGCAGTCATTGCGGAATTCTTGACGATTATTCTTACTGTCGCCAAAAAAAAGTGAATGACCAAGACCGTGGAGGCTGGACTGGTATTTGCATTTGGAACTGAAGCGATTCTGTTAAAATAAAAAGCACATTTTGTCTCTTTAAATGTCAGGCTGGCAGAGGCGGAGTGCAGGCGACGCTCACCACAAGGGCCGCCTGTAATCAGAAACGCTGCCACATATCATTAGAACGTTCACTAAAATGGGAGTTCCTTGGTCTGGGGGCTTCTTCAGGAATATATGCATGAGCTAAAAGGGGAAAATAACCACCAGGCGTAGGGCCAGTGAAATTATGTGGCTCTGCAGATGTTTCTGCATAATAATGACTGCCATATGAACGACTACCTCTTACTTGATGTGGAGATTTCACCAAAACAAAATATTGTTTCTACCTCAAACGGGTCAAAAGTTACTGAACAAAAAGAGCCTGCGGTGCAGTGGCAGGCCCTTTGCAGGGGTTAACTGGCCACCTTTCAGCTGCCAATCGCTGTATTCAGGGTGAAATTGGTACTAATGAGGTGCAATTTTGCCCAGACTGTATTAGTAGTTTTTAAAATGACAAAATCATACTGCTGCAGATTGTGCTGCCCTATGCCACATCATTTTTTTTTCTTGCCGCATAATTTTGTCAACTCTGCCGCATAATTTGGGTTTTACTTTCGCATAATCACAGTGGCCCTGGCAATAAGTCACCCTGTTGCAGCAGTGGTACCTCGAAGGAGTGTGTGAAAAATCTTGCGTTCAAGGTTCCCAGAGTAATTTTTTAGGTCTGACTTGGAGATTTCAACCGCACGAGTGAACTCGAGGATTACTCCAAATTTGAGTAATTGGTCTTTGAGTCTACTGAGGAGCAGTGCAGGTGGGACCCGAGGTTACCACATGCCAGTTCAAGATGCTGATACACCTTCATGACCAAGGACCAGCATTCATCAACCACCGCCTGACCTTCTACCAACCCTCCAGACACCTGCTCTCTGCCTTCCTCTCATGCACTCCCTGCAGCTGCCAAAGCTACATTGGAGGACGCGCCTTCTCCTACCTCGTTGCCAAGTCCTGGAACGACCTTCCCCTCCACCTCCGACCATCATCCTCACTCCCAGAATTCAGAAAGGGACCTGAGACCTGGCTTTTCGACTGATCCTAGCAAGAACCTAGCGCCTGGATGCACTTGCGGGTGAATAGCAGCGCTCTACAAGTCCGGATTGATTGATTGACCTCACTGTAGAGGCAGAACCCTAACATATGCATAGTATTGGCCCTATGAGTCCACCTAGGAGGATGGGGGGTGGAACCCCTGGAATGAATCTTGCTGGGACCTCAGTGAGTAGGCATCAGTCACTTTTTCTGTGGATATAAAGTCGACTTTCCGTCCCTAGGACTTTCTTGGCCCTAAAATCCACACAGACTGGGAAGGCACAATCACAACTGCGGGTACAATTCGAAGAGAGTCCAGCTCGAGAGAGCATCCAGTGCGTTCACGCAAAAGCAGTGAGGGTGTAATCCCTCCCCTAAAAAAAAAAAGTCACCCCAGTAATGGGTCTGTATGGTTTGCTGAGAAATGGTGACTGGGCAGCCCGCCGGTGCGGGCTTGATTAGGGAAGCCATGTGGAAGGAAAGTTTGATTAGAGAGGGGAGTGTGGTGTCGGCAAGAAGTTGGGAGAGGGAAATGGGTGGAAGGGCAGGGGGTGCTACAAGGGCATAACGGAGGCCCCCGCAGCCCCTGCGGTGCTGGAAATCCCTAGGGTTACTTGGTCTGGAGGGTGCCCTCTCACCCTCTAAGCCATGCCAATGCATGCCTTGCAGAATACATGGAATAAGAAATAGGTAAACACTCGGCAAAGCCACTCTGCTGTACCGAGCAGTGCTCTGCCGGGTAGTGGGGGGGCCCAACCTTTCAGGGAGTCCCGTCCTGCATGGGGGCCCCATTTTGCGTTGCCCCACTGGGGTTCTACTCCTAGTTCATAACAGACCCGAACAGGGAAGAAGCCATTGGAAAAGTGCATTATCGCTCTGTCGTTTACCTTTAGGCGCGGGCTGCGTTCCTTGAAGGGAGGAGTTAATTATGGGTCAGCAACGGGAGGGGACGGGCAAGGACCGCTCACAAGGTCTTCAGGGGACAAATGAGGTGAGGCCGGTGTGGTTTAGACTACGGAGGAGATGGGGAAGGAAAGAAGGCACCATGAGCGAAAGCCACCTACTATAGAAACTAGCATTGGCAAAGCCAATAAGTCCGGCTTAAATGTGCTTACATATGCAGCGTTACCGCAACAGAGTGAAATGCACAGGAGGGAGCCAGTACAAATGCAATGGCTATAGTTGTAAACAAGCATTTGCAATGCAATAGGTCTCGCATTTATACGAGTTTGAGCTATTGGCATTGTAAATGACAATGCTTTTTATTTAAGTTAGTGCCTTTTTTTTAATGTTTTAAAAAAAACAAACTTAAATAAAAAGCATTGTCATTTACAATTCCAATAGCTCAAACTCGTATAAATGCGAGACCTATTGCATTGCAAATGCTTGTTGTCCCTTGGCAACCACCGTACCTCGGAAGCATCACATGTCGCAGTCTGTGGTTTTCAGATAAGATAAGCAGGACATAGTAACGATCGTCAACAGAAATCCTCAGACGCCCTCTTTAAGCTGTGTCTTTATGAATTCTTATGCCAGTACCACATCGAAATGAACCCCCCCCCCCCCCCCATACTTGCCTGTATATTGTTTAGGCGCATGGCTTTCACAAGAATAAAAACATTAGCGGACATGTTGACACGGTAATTATACGATTACACGGAGGAAACGCCCAGGTCTGCCGTCCAAGGAGTTAAACTGCATTCCTGTACAGTGATCAGGGCTGCTCTTTCATGGAGGGAAGAGTGAGTTCGGAATGAGGAAATCAGAGGTGGTTGGGAAAATGGGGAACCTCGCTTAAATAAATAGAGTGCCACGGTGATTGCTGCTTATTGCTGTTTAGGAGGTGGGAGGGGAGCCACGGCGATCCCTGCTTGATGCTGTTAGGGAGGTTGGCTGGGTGTTCTTTTGAGGCTAGCATTACGGGCGCTCTATTACATAAATAAAAAGCCATGGTGAATGCTGCTGGATGCTGTTTGGCAGGTGGGAGGGGTAAATAAAAGGCCACAGTGATTAAACAAAGAAAGTGAAACCAGCCATGGCATCGTTGCTGGATGATGTTTGGGAGACAGAGAACAAGAGCGCACTGAAGCTGACGAGGAGGGAGTGGGAGGGGGGAGTGGGGGCGGGCGCAGTGGTGCGGGCCGCAGTTGTAAAAGGCAGGGAGAGGGTGAGATTGAGGAAGGGAAAGATAGGGATCAAAGGAAAAAACAAGGGGGTGGCAAATGGTGTGCACTTTGATGTCCTCAGTGGCCGCGCGGCTCACTGAGGACATCAAAGCAAGTGATCAGGCAGTGCTTTTCAGGCTGCCAAATGGTGCGCGCGCCCAGGGCACATGCACTGTATTTGGAGGCCTGAAAAGCCACTGTTTGCACTTCCAAAACTCGCTTACTATAAGTCTCGCCAGAGCAGCGCTAAAGCGCTGTCTCAGGCGAGACCTAAAAAGTCCCTGAAGCAGGTCAATGCAACCACTCGAGGGCGCTAGAAGGATACAGCCATTATTTTGAGAGCTGAATACTCCACTGGGCTGAGTCAAGACGTGATTGACAAAGTTTCAAGCCAGTGGCTGAAAGGGGCTGGTCGTAGAAAGCCAATAACTGAAATGGGTGGGCCCAAAGCCCACTCATGTCTATTGTAAGCTGTCAAAACCCAGGCCTTCAAATGCAACTGCTGGCACAAAAGGGAATATAAATGGTTTATAATCCAGGTCAGTTTTGAACTCCACAGCAGGTCATCTGAAAATTAAACCGACATGTCAGTGGTTAAGTACAACATCCGTGATCTGTGATCTACATGCAGGCAAAGAAATAACACTATCCGCTGTGAACCGGGCTTCTGTGCTGCATTTCGGGCCTTGTCCTGGAAACCGCTTTAGCTCACGGAAAAAGCTTTTGGAAAATCAAATTTGCATGAATGAAGAGTGTCGAAAGGCTCCATCCAATGTTGTAAATAATGTGGGAGGCGGCGAAAGCATCTCATAACTGAAACTTCATCTCTCGTCATTTAATCTGAATCCCAATTTTTAGGGGGGGATTAATATATTGATGGATTTATAAGAAGCTTTTGATACTTGGAAAAAACGCGGGAAGCGCAATTCCTAACATACTTGTTGTGCACTTTGATGAAAATCCGTAGCCTTGAGAAAGCATCACGCCGGTGAAACGCGCGTCGGCTGTACCACTGAGGAACCGTACTTGCGGGGAGAATCCGAAGAATTGGACAATCCACTGAGGTTTGGATATTACAAATACTACATTTAGCAGCTTCAGAAATAGTACCTTTGGTTGAACCCTTTTAAGGACAATTACCTCCTGGTCGGTTTTGTTGGAGTACATATGTGCACCTCAGGGTGACCAGTACACATTTGGAGGTTAATTCGCCAGGCGTTCGTCTTGTTTACCCTTGATGTAAACCAGCTGCCTTTGTATACTGTCCTTAGTAGTGACAGGGCACCTCTAGGCTCAGATTTGTCTGTATAAAACAGATTTCACGGTTTTCTGCAGATTTCCTCTCTGCCTCAACATCTAAGCAGAGTAACAGCAGTGAAAGCTGAGACAGGAATGCGGGATGGCTGGAGCCAAGAAGGAAGTGATGTAGCGGCGACTATAAACCTAGGCAAGCCGTGGAGGCTAGAAGCATCGGAGTAGTAAATTAGAGTAGTGGCCACTCGACAAGGATGCCTGACCTAGCGGAGTACTAAGCACCTGCATACAGAGGGCTTGACTTGGATTTTGCCGGACAGGTTACTGCGTCACAAGAGTGACGGATATTCCGTCTGCTGAAATATAAATTCCATTATATCCTATGGTAACTCGTCCGCCGAGATCTAAATCGGCCACTTCGTCTCTGCATGGAAGCCGCCCTGAGAGATACTAGTCACCCAAGTGCAGGGTCTCTCCTATTGCTGATGGAACGCGTATCACAAAATGTATAGTGTATTTAAAGTCAGGACAGCCGATTTATTCAGTAATAAAAAAAAGATGAGAAAATCTAGCAAGCATATATCCCCTTCCTCCAAAATCTTCCCTGTATAAAAAGAAACCCTCTTGTGCAGAGCTGGGCTAGAAGTGTTTGGCCAATGAGAGTTCTTAGCCGCACTAAATGCAGAGACAGGATATTGGACAGTGCTGGGGAGGGGGTGGAGGGAGGGTTCTTGCATCAGGAGAATGAGAGACTGGCAAGAGAATTTGTTATTCCGCCTCAACAAATGTGTGTGGGGGGTGAGGAGAAATTTTCTTTAGAAGGGAAAAATTCTATTTATTTCAGTTAGCTTCATTTCTACATAATCTGGAATATGGCAACAGATATTGTAAGTGAGGTTTCGTGTTCTTTTCCATTACACACGCTGAATTCTCTGCAACCACTGGAACTGCCTTGGTTTTTGAGCTACAGCCAATGGGTACCGTTGGTGATTGTGCGCTGTAGAATTGTTTTAATTATTTGTTAACTTTCGGCATTGCATTGAGAAACATTAATATCCAATGTTGCCACCCTTTCCATAGGTTTCCTAGGCTTTCCCAGCAGATTTAATTTGGTTTTCTCCAAAGTTGAACAGCTTTTAGTTTTAAACTTCAGGGATGTTTTCATCATAGAAATAGGACCAGCTTTATTTAAAGCGTGCCAGTAGTCTGTAATAAAATAATTGGGGAAGATTTTAATTTATTAATAGCGGGTTTTAGTAAAAAGAAAAACTGTACATTTTTCTTTGTAAATTGCTGTTTTAGAACCTCGTTTTGTCTGCAGCAGTCGGGGGTTGACGGCTGCAGCGTGTAAGGCTTCGCTCGCAGCTAAGCAGTGATTGCAGCCGCCTGTCCTCTCACCCTTGTTGATTAAACACATGGAATTGTTCTCAATACATGTTTGTTTTGAATATTTAAAACCTTGTTCTTGCTTATAGAATAAAGATTTCAATTGGACGAAATCGGACTAGGCTTTCGGAGAGTAACAAGCATTTGTAAAGTTCAGCCTTGGCAATCCGGTGCAATGGTTGTTAGGTCTCGCCTGACCCAGCGCATGCGCTGGTCTGGCGAGACTTATTGAGAAGGCTCCAAAAAGTGCTACCAGGCCAGCATAGAGCTACAGTGCATGTGCACGGGCGCGCGCGCAGCGCTTTACCGCCATTACTTTCATTTTCGCGCTTTACCGCGATTACTTTCATTTTCGGATCGTGATCGCGATCACTTTCGCGGCCGCATGGCCGCTCTGCATAGCCAATAGGTCTCGATTTTGGGACCTTTATAAGTATTTAGTTATGCAACTGTTGCATAGCTAAACACTTAGAAGGTCCCAAAGGCGAGGCCTATTGGCTATGCCAATGCTTTTCTTTTTTTCAATTTAAGCATGTACCACATCAATAAAATGACGCCGCATTAGTATGGCTGCCCTGCGCGTGCAATAAAAAGGTTACAGTAAAAACCAAATCACAGATGAGTCTGTTTTATTAGTGGTTATTTGTATAAATAGAAGCCTTTCAGCTGTATTTGTTTATTTGTTGTGAAGGAAGAAGGAATGGGTGCCCCCCCCACCCCCTACCAAGAATTCAAACCTCGGGCAGCCACAATTTTACAATGTCACTTTAAGGCTTAAGCACAGAGGTGGGAAAAAATCGCCATCTAACTAGGCACCCGAATTGCTGACAAATAAACAGCTGGTATTTAAAGTTTAATATAAAAATAAAATTGAAAAAAAACACACTCTCTAGCACCTTTTATTACGTAAGACAAATGAACTATTTGTAAGCGTTGGTGAACACTGTGCTCTGGCTTGGTGCATTTATTAAAAGTGAAGGGCACCAATGTGAAAGGGGGGGGCTGACCCATTGCCCCATGTGAATGACAGTGTAATGCACCAATGAATGAAGCTCGCTGGGGCATATCACAAACCGAGCTGTGTTTATGCTTGAATACTTTCTTGTTCCTAGCCAGCTAAAGCGCCCATATTACATCGACCGTAGAAAGATGAGGGGCAGAGTCGGCCACCTAGGGTCTCTTACTTCCAGGCTGCACCTTAAACATGTGGAGCCCTCCAGCGGTGGAGGCCCCGAGTGGCTCTCTGCTCTGCTCCGCGATGCAGGATTCAGTCTAGTTGGACATTTGTTGCTGCCAGTGCACTCTGTACAGATATAGTCAGCAGTTGTGTGCTCTACTGTGGCGCATGCGCCGTACTACTGTAGTGATTGTGGTCTCCGAGGCATGTTCTATACAGCAGCGCTGAGGAGCATGCCCTCTCCTGTGATCAATGGGCTGGGGGGCTTGTGTAGGCTGGGGAGGTGTGGAATACTGTGGTTGTCTCCAACTTGTGGTATTTTATCCTCCGGGACACCAGCTGGAGTCATTGTCGCCTCTGTATGGCTTGTGGCAATGTCACATCCTCCGGGACACCAGCTGGAGTCATTGTCGCCTCTGGATGACTTGAAACAATGTCACATCCATCTAGACACAGGCACTGGAGGCATTGTCACCTCTGGATGACTTGAGGCAATGTCACATCCATCTAGACACAGGTGCTAGAGTCATTGTCACCTCTGGATGACTTGAGGCAATGTCACATCCTTCTAGACACAGGCACTGGAGGTATTGTCACTTCTGGATGACTTGAGACAATGTTGCATCCTTCTAGACACAGGCACTGGAGGCATTGTCACCTCTGGATGACTTGAGGCAATGTCACGTCCTCCTAGACACAGGCACTAGAGGCATTGTCACCTCTGGATGACTTGAGACAATGTTGCATCCTTCTAGACACCGGCACTGGAGGCATTGTCACCTCTGGATGACTTTAGGCAATGTCACGTCCTGCTAGACACAGGCACTGGAGGCATTGTCACCTCTGGATGACTTTAGGCAATGTCACGTCCTCCTAGACACAGGCACTAGAGGTATTGTCACCTCTGGATGACTTGAGGCAATGTCACATCCATCTAGACACATGTGTTAGTCATTGTCACCTCTGAATGACTTGAGACAATGTTGCATCCTTCTAGACACAGGCACTGGAGGCAGTGTCACCTCTGGATGACTTGAGGCAATGTCACATCCATCTAGACACAGGTGCTAGTCATTGTCACCTCTGGATGACTTGAGGCAATGTCACGTCCTTCTAGACACAGGCACTGGAGGTATTGTCACTTCTGGATGACTTGAGACAATGTTGCATCCTTCTAGACACAGGCACTGGAGGCATTGTCACCTCTGGATGACTTGAGGCAATGTCACGTCCTCCTAGACACAGGCACTAGAGGCATTGTCACCTCTGGATGACTTGAGACAATGTTGCATCCTTCTAGACACCGGCACTGGAGGCATTGTCACCTCTGGATGACTTTAGGCAATGTCACGTCCTGCTAGACACAGGCACTGGAGGCATTGTCACCTCTGGATGACTTTAGGCAATGTCACGTCCTCCTAGACACAGGCACTAGAGGCATTGTCACCTCTGGATGACTTGAGGCAATGTCACATCCATCTAGACACATGTGTTAGTCATTGTCACCTCTGAATGACTTGAGACAATGTTGCATCCTTCTAGACACAGGCACTGGAGGCAGTGTCACCTCTGGATGACTTGAGGCAATGTCACATCCATCTAGACACATGTGTTAGTCATTGTCACCTCTGAATGACTTGAGACAATGTTGCATCCTTCTAGACACAGGCACTGGAGGCAGTGTCACCTCTGGATGACTTGAGGCAATGTCACATCCATCTAGACACAGGTGCTAGAGTCATTGTCACCTCTGGATGACTTGAGACCATGTCACATCCTCCGAGACACCGTGATTGCCTCAAGTCATCCAGAGGTGACAATGACTATCACTGTGTCTCGGAGGATGTGACATTGCCTCAAGTCATCCAGAGGTGACAATGACTATGTCACATCCTCCTAGACACAGGCGCTGGCGGCGTGGTCTGTGCCGGTATTATAATCGGATCCCACAGGCGATGGCTGCAGTGATTGTCCTCTCTGAAACCAGCCTAATCCACTCAGTGCCTGCAGGGATTGTTTCTGCAGAGCGCATTGCCCCTCCAGCCAGTTTTTTTTGGGGGGCTTGGGCCTCCACAGGGCAGGGTAAGGCCCCCCCCCGATTTATCACTTGCCCTTTAATGACTATGCCCCTACTCTTTGACATTGTCATAAAGGGTCAGAGGATGGATGACGTTAAAATTATCCCCCCTTCCCCCCCCCCAAACAAATAATTTCTGCGGACACCCATGCTTGGGGGGTTTGGTGGGGAGCCTCAGGTTGTCCCCGAACTAAGCCAGATGTGACAAAAGGCGCAAACTGAGGAACAGGGAGCCATGGATCTGAAACCTGGCGTTACCACTTGACCAGGCTGTGTGGTTCTGGGCCAATCAAATTACTTCGATCAATCAGTAGATTTGTAGAGTTCTTCTTGTCACCTGTAAGGGTATCCAGGCGCTGAATACCCTTCCTGTGTCTTTTCAGCCCCCTGGTCTGTGAAAAAACGGAGCGCCAAGAGGCGATTCCATATGCAGGGTGCGCTGTAAGATAATATTCATTTATGTAAAGCACAGCCTCCTCCCACCTCTGAGTAACCAGTGCTGGGGGCCACTACACCTCTGCCTGCAAAGATTCTTTTTCAAACCTCGGAATATAAATGGGTTTGAAAATTGATGGCGCTTCAGCTCCGAGCCCAGTGACACAGGAACATATCACTGGAAGCGAGTTGTCATAACGACGTGCAGCAGCCTTCCTATCACCATAGGAACCGTGCGTGGTGGTGCAAGTGCAAGCCATGGTGTTCAACTGACGCCATCCACCTCTAATCTCCTTCAGGCAAGATGGAGGCAGCCTCGCTCCGAAGGAGCGGAAGTGACATCATGCGCCCTTTGAACCCCAAGGATGTGGCATGGCTGCGTGCTAGCCAACATCAAGAAAGAGCTAATGGGGGAATGGCAACATTTAGAGAAATCGGGGAAATTCAATTTCCTCATTAACTTGCGTTGGAGTGGAGGCGTTTCAAGCAAAAACACACAAAGCTTGGAGGCCCCCACTTAAGTCAGGAGTGATGTCATGTAAATGGCTGACCCATTTTCCCCAAGCTTAGCCCAACAACCGCCTCCTTAGTGGTGCCGAGCAGCTAGAGGACAGGTAAAGAGTGGGAAACACAGAAGGTAAGAGCCAATGGCAGCCCAGGCAGCGCCAGCGTCATCAAAGGGCAAGTGCAGGTCAGCTACTGGGGCTCCTGACTCCCACTAACTCATGGCAGTTCTTGCCTCCCAGAACCTTCCAGAACGCAGGAAGGGCAAGACGCTGTTTGATAGGGTTGTCTCCTGACCCCTTGACCAATACGGTCGGTATTTTTAGGAGCATGCTAGTAAAAAAGATTGTGAAAATCAGCTAAAGCCAATATTGCTTCTCCTTTAAAGTGTATAAAATTAAAACAGCCAACAGAAAACATTTCTAAAAACCTATTTTTGGCTTATCGCAACTACATTTTTAGAAAAGAAAACACTGGTCATTGCCATAGTAAATCAAATCCTCTTTTTTTTTTTTTAATCTGCCCTTGGGCCCCTCTAGCTCCTCAAAACATGCTTTAAGGGGGATGAAAAAAAGTGTGGGGGGGGGGGGGGGTCTCTAAAAGGGACGTGGCCTATGTAAATAACACTATGGCTTAAACGGATACATTTCTGTGATTGCCACAGTGCACCATCAGTGGCATTTTGGTTTCCCTCTGCGTTCTCTGTTCTTCTGTTCAGCTATATAACAAACGACTGACCTACACCTAAAACCAGCTATTGGCTTTGTCAATGGTTGTTAACTGTTTAAGATAAATGGATGCCAACTGTGATTTTGTTGTAAATAACGAATAGTGCAGATGTTTCAGTTCTGTAATTCAGAGGCTGAATTAAACATTACTGAGGCCTATGTGCTCTGCAGAGAGGCCAAGGACTGGATGAGCACATATGGTTAGAAACCTTTCATGACCCACTGCTATGCACTGTGAAAAACTCACTGCTTTCAGCCTCAACTCCAGTGCTTTTTATTCATAGCCCGTTACAAACACCTGGATTACAAGAGTAATCTGCAACAGCCAAAAAAAGAGAAACGCAACATCCTGAAAATATTTAAAACACTAAGAGAATGCAAGAGTAAGGAAAGGTGAAATATTAACAGGAAGTAAATCGCTGACATTACTGCTGATGAAGCGACTTGTAAGGCTCACAGCTACTCCAAAGAGTGTCCCGGCGCCAGGGTCGGATTGGTAAAGCGGGCACTCGGGCAATGGCCGGATTGGTAAAGCGGGCACTCGGGCAATGGCGGTAGTGCCGGAATCCGAGTTCCAGCTGTGGGCTGCATTTTTGGGCAGCCGGGGGGGGCGATTTGGGCGGTGTCTGTGTTGTTCAGATGCCGCCAGCGGCCCAGTGGGTGCCTGAGTGGCCTTTCTGGGGGCAGATGGGCGTCCATTTCTTCCCTTTTATTAACGAGCAGAGGTGTCCCTCCCTTTCTCTCACTGGGCCGCATTAAGGTATGCATATTGAGCGGGGGAGGGGGCCAGAGCAGAAGTGGGCTCACTTGTTTTCAGGTGTGTTTCACCAGTGTGAACTAATCCGTGCTTTTTTTTTTTTTTAAATCTAAGTAAAGTTAAGAAAACATGCCTCTGTCAGAGATCCCCGCTCTTCCTTTTTATAAAACTTTGCCGAAGCAGTGTTTTGAGGATAGGCGATATGCAAATGTAGGCCACTTTTTTTTGCGTGCCCTGGCCGATTTAAAAAAAAAAAAAAAAAATCCTAATCCAACCCTGCTCAGCGCCAACCATAAGTCAGAAGAGAAAGTAAATCTGGTCATTTCAAATCTGGACAAACAGCCACATTTTCAACCTCTTTTTAAACATTGTCATTTTGCTAACGGCGGGAAGCTCAGGAGGGAGTTTGTTCGACGCTATGGATCCCAAATAAGACCACAAGAGACCTTCCTCCAACTCTCGCATGCCGTTTTCTGGGCGTCTCTGCTAAAAAATGTATTATCTGACCTCAGATTTCTTGCTGGGACATGAAAATTAAAGCTCGTTCTGGGGTAGAGTGCCCCAGTCTGATGTAGGCTCCATGAACCAGCAGCAAGGCCTTAAACCGCACTCCTGTCCTGACCGGGAGCCAGTGCATAGCTTGCAGATGAGGAGACGTGCGTTCTAGCTGGCAAATCCAAAAGAAGGCGAGCTGCCGCACTTTGGTTCCGGCAGACCTAAGCAGAGGGCATTGGCATAGTCCAGCCGCGAGGTTATCAAGGCCCGGATAACCGTCTTTTTTGAGGTGAAGGACAGAAAATGAAAACTTTTTCACGGACCTCAGTACACCAAAGCATGTGCCCACCACAGACTTAATTTGTGGCCTGAAAGGCAGACCGTAATCAAATTTGACCCCTAAATTGGTGACTATGCCTTCCCGAGGACCTGGAGGAGGGGGGCAGGAGGGGGGCATTTTTAGGCCAGAAAGCCTGCCAGGCTTCTGGAGAAACATTGCCGAAAAAAAAATACATACATACATACATACACACACACACATCGGGTTTTTCGGCATTGCACTTCAGTTGATGTATAGCCACTAGTGAAAGACTGCTTAAGGCCTGTTTTCATCAGCCGCTCTGGAAACACTTCTCCTTTTCCACATGAAGTGGATTACTTCAATGCATTTTACATTTGTTGTTCAGAAATCGATCAGTGTTTTTACCATTACTATTAAGGACATGGAATTAGGGCCTGATAGGGACCCGGTTCCATGTCCCTTTTTAATGACTACCGGGTCTGAAGGGGGAAGCAAGGTTTGCAAGAATGGGGGATGTACAAACTCTGGGCCTTGCTTACTTCTATCCCGAAAGACATTTTAAATTCCCACCAGGTCCCCCACCTATGAGATTACTAGATAGGAGGCGTCCAACTGTTAGAACACCTTACCGCCCCCAATACCCTCTACTTTTCAATCGCTATGGCCCCCTTTCCGACCTCGAGGTTGTCGATTGACTACATCCACCAAGCAGGGTGAACAGCACTGCTGAGTGTTGTAGGAATGTAGTAACTAGGCCTGAAAGGGTGGAATCTTTTCCTGGGATTGCTGAAGAGGGGGGTTTAATGTTAAACTTTACAGGGGGGACGGTCGAAGCGTCCGTTGAGGATATTTTAGAGGAAATCGTGGGGGTGGATAGTGTACGTACGATTTCCAGTTTCGAGATAAGGGCAGAACCTGTGAAGGTAGTGGAGAACCCAGCTACTACTGTGCCAATGGTTCAATTATCCAAAAGTAACGTAACAACTCCACACGATATATTAAAGGTAGCCTCCTGGAATGTGGCTGGGATCAAGGGTCGGCTACACTCAGAGGAGTGGTTGGAATTCATAGATACTTTCGATATCATATTACTCCAGGAAACTTGGGCAATGGTCCCAATCCATAGGGTTGGGTTTATTAATTTTTTCAAACCTGCAATCAGTGGTAGCAAAGGGCGCGCTTCAGGGGGGCTACTGATCTGGGTGAAGCAGGCTTTGGGAGTCCACCTGTCTGAAATACTTGTAGAACATCAAGACCTCTTGGGTATTAAATTGAGTAAAGCTGTCCATCGGGACCTGATTATTATTAACATCTATGCACGAGGCCTACCTGGAGGCCGTTGCCCTGGTATTGTTGATGTAGTGGACAGGTATCTCGATGGGTTGGGAAGCGAATTTTTTTTTGTTTTAGCGGGTGATTTGAACTGCACCTTTGAGCCACTTCAGGCAGTTGGGGACAGTTGGGGGTCTGCAGAGGATGCAGTCTGGAACATTCCGGACTTGTCAATTGATAAAATTGCTAAAGGGACTGAGGCTGCTTTGAACTGGATGGCCTTATGTTTGAATAGGGGCTTAAGGGCAGTTAATGGTCGCTCCATATCAGATCAATGCGCCAGCGATACCTATGATAATGGTTTAAGGAAAAGCCGCATAGATTATATTTTGCTAAAAATGGAATTCTGGCAATATATGATAGACATGGAAGTGGTATTCCGCCCAGAAAGCGACCACAATCCTTTGTCGCTTAGTTTAAGGTTTCCGGGTACAAATAGATTGAGGAATCCAGATACTCTTAGGTCAGGAGTTGTCACCTTGACCAATGACCGAAGAAGGCTGAAATGGTCTAGGTTAGTGGGTGACGCCTCTCTCCTTGAAAGTATCAAAAATTTGGTCACCAACACGGTGAATGAACCCATGTCCACTGAGTTTGAGGGGGTCGGCCTCGACTATGTTATCGAGTCTCACGAATGTTGTTTTGAGCAGCTTTAATCTCTTTTATCCATTCCATGTTTAGAAGGCTCGTTAAAAAAACTTGGTTCCCGTCAGAAGTGGTACAATGGGAAATGCAGGGAGGCCTATAGCCAACTAGTTAAAGCGGTCAAGTCTCGGGTTATGAGTGATGTCAAGCTAGCAAGGGTACAGTATAAAAAAAACCAGTGGGATGCTAAAAGAGAGTGGGAAGATAGGCACTGGTCCGATCTTCTGGATGCATCTACATCCAATAACCAGACTAAATTTTGGGAACTTGTAAAGTGGGGCAGAGACCCAGATTCGCAAGCGCCTATAAATCATGTCTTCCCCCGAAACCTGGGTGGATTTTTATGCTGCCCAATTTAGGTCTGAGATCTCGGAATCCTCCACCATGTTAAGTAATGAGTATACATTGTCTGATCAAGGTGGGGTCCTGTTCTTCACAGAACATGAAACTGAATTGGCCTTGGGTCTGACTCAGCGGGGGAAAGCACCGGGGATGGATCTAATCCCCGCTGACCTGTTTAAAGCCAACCAAGAACTTTGGGTACCGTATATTACCAGGTTAGCCAACGCAATTGCTAAAGGAGCTAGAATCCCCAAGACTTGGAAGGGGGCTGAGATCCTTCCAACTCACAAAAAAGGAGATCGGTCTAATCCGGGCAATTATCGCCCGATTAGCCTTATTGATTCTCTTCAAAAGGTCATTGCACGAATGGTCTTAGGTAGAGTTCAGGGTTGGATGGTTTCTGAGGGCATTTTGTCTCCCATGCAAGCAGGCTTCAGATCTGGTACCAGCACCATCGACCAGGTGTTTAGATTTTGTCTAATTTACTGGAAGGTGGTGCTGTTGGGCGGGGGAAAAATCTTCGCCGCGTTTATCGATCTGAAAGCGGCTTTTGACATGGTGCCGAGGGCTAAACTGTGGCGTGTCTTGAGAGACTTGGGTTTGCCCATGGAACTGCTGGATTTAATTGTTAAACTGCATGAGGACAACTTTGCAAGGGTTCGGTGGGGAGGTCAAGGACAAGTGACGAACAGCTTCCCGGTAACACGCGGGGTTCGTCAGGGGTGTGTCTTGCGCCCACACTCTTCCTGTTATTTATTGACCAGGTAGTACATTTTTTTAAGGCTTTCCCCACTGATGCTCCATCCCTGGCCGGGAAGAAGTTCCCCATGCTTATCTTCGCTGATGACACCCTGCTCCTCTCTAAGACCAGAAGTGGTTTACAGCGGGCTCTGAACCGCTTTGAGGAGTTCTGTGTCATCAACGATCTGAAGGTAAACGTAGGCAAAACTAAGTTTATGGTTTTTACTAAGAACCTCTCAGTGCGGAGTTCGGTAAGCATGGGTGGGGCTAATTTGGAACAAGTAGATCATATGACCTACTTAGGGGTCACCCTAGACTTTCGCCTGCGATGGAAGGAGCAGGTGGTTGAACAGCAGCTAAAACTGGCACGCTTAACTGGCTGTCTCCTTAGGGAACAAAAGAGATCCATCACCAAACGTGTGCACCCAGCGCTAAAAATTTATGACACAAAGATTAACGCTGCTATTTTATATGGTGCGGATCTCTGGGCGTATATGGATCTTTCTAGTCTGTTTAAAGCACAGTGTAAGTTATTGCGGAGTTTAGTGGGGCTACCGCAATCTACTCCATCTATATCCCTTTGTTTGGACTTAGGATGTAACCCAATAAATGAGATGGCAAGGTTCAGATTGGTAGCCCTTTGGAGACGGATTTGGACTTCTCCCGACCTTGCCATATTTGCTAACGAACTTGCTGAAGTTAGGTCCATTGAGGGATCCGGGAGAATTCCATGGCTACGCACGGTAAAAACCATTTTGGTTGAAATGGGATTGGAACAGCTGTGGGTGTCTCCCGGAACCAATGTGTTTCCCACCAAACAAGAATTTAAAGCATTGTATTGGGCCTCAGTTCGACAAACCCTAGTGTCTGCTTCTAGCTCTACCAGTCTAACAGGAAGGTTCCTGGCTAACAAGTTGGATCTTTCCCGCGAGAATTACTGGGATATTATTACCAGGCCTCTTGACAAGAAACTCTACCATCAGTTTCGGGTGGGATCTCTGCCTTTGAATTCATTCACTAAAAATTGGGCTTCTGGAGTAACCGAATTTTGCCAGTGGTGTCCTGGCCATAAGGAGACTGAGGGTCATCTTTTATTTGCCTGTCCCATGTATCAAGACCCACGTAGAAAATGGATAAAACCTCTGTTCCAACGCCTTACCTGCAGTAGGTCTGCGGAGGCCATCCGGGTATTAAAGACCAATACCTCAGAGTTGTTTGTGGTGAGCACAGCGAAATTTCTTGGCTGGGTTTGAATTATCAGAGCTAAAAAACAGGTAGAAAGGATTGATCATCTGAATTGTATTTAAAATATTTTATCTAATGATGGATATTGTATAGTGTTTTAAGATGGTTTTATCTACTGTTTTTATACTTTAAAAAAATATAGACGGGTTGTCTAAATATAAATGGGATGTTTAACAAGGGTTTTTTAATGTATTGTTTTTATTGTGTGTAAAAAAAAAATACTTGTAAACTGGACAGTATATGGTGATTGTAAAGCATGGTCCAAACTGTATGCGCTGATTTTGCTGTCTTTTATGATTTTATTATCGAAATAAAGACCTTAAAACCTGAAACCTGAAAACCTGACTACCGGGTCTGACACCCGGACAGACTCGGCCCACTTAAAGCCCTGCTCAGCCCTATAGTCTTTCTCGTGCAATTAATGATGCAGGTGCCATTTTCCTGTCTTCCATTGTGGATTGATAAACTTTTTTTGCGTGAAAATACAAAAAAAAAAAAAAAAAATTAAAACCCTATGGGATAAAGGGACATTGGAGGAGAGGATGGAGGGAGTCGGTTGGGAGGGGAAGGAGCAGCACGCCAGGAAGAGAGCAATACAGCTGGTGGGGGAAGAAGCACACGGTCAAGTGCACAGCAGAGCACTGGGAGTTTGGAGGGGAGCAGCACATGAGGGAGAGAGCAACACTGGGTGGAGAGAAGCACCCGAGGGAGAGAGCAACACGAGGGAGAGAGCAACACAGAGTGGATAGAAGCACCCGAGGGAGAGAGCAACACCGGGCAGGGGAGTTTAGAGAATGTAGCACACGAGTGATGCAGCACACGATGCAGTTTGTGGAAGGTATTTAGATGGGGAAGAACACCAGGCCTGGGGAGAAGCACACGAGGGAGAGAGCTGGAAAACACATGCACTTTAATAGAATGCTTTAAAAAAAAGTTGTTCCCTAAATGCAAGCAGTGGAAGGATACAAGTCTGCTAATCCAGAGGCCAATAAAGATGCTATTCCCCAGGAGAGGGAACAATACCAGAAGAGTAAGGCAAGCCATTGAATAAGAAACGAGTAAATGAGACGGCCAAAGCCTACCAACGGTGAGCAGTGGGCGGGTGGTAAGCCCACTGTACGTTCATAATAGTCCTTTTTTCAACCAGAGAGCTTGCGCTGGCTGCTAGACTAGACCTAAAAAGAGTGTTACAACGTACGGGAACACTGCACCAAATAGGTCTAGGTGTTTTCTGCTGAGGCATGAAAATGCTGACTCTGCTGAAATGAAGCATTGGTCAGATGCTTGGATCAGGTACAGCGCACCCCTCCAGAGTGCCGCCCCTAGTCTCTGGAAGGTCATTGCTATTTGTCTGAGAGAAGTAGGTGTACCCTGGGGTGCAGCAGCCAGGGACTAGGACGTTACGTTCTCTTGGTAGAAAAAAAAATATTGCAACTAAATGTCAGGCCAATACATTCCTTGGGGACATAGTGGTGTAGTTTGCATCTTACCTCCTCTGCCTTGCCTTTCTCCTGTCAGAATGCTGAGATCTGAGGTTTTACCCAATCATCATTTTTTGCAGTGAGCTGGCTTCAGTCGTTCACTTTGCTTTTCTGCCTAAACAAGGAGATTGTACTTTTTTTTTCTTTCTCCTGCGACCAAGTCACCGAAACCGTTCCTTTCCAGAAGGACAAGAAGTCCTGCCACTGTGTGAATGATCTCGCATTTAATGTATTCTCACCAATTGTGGCACCCATAACTGCTGGTCTGCCTCCCAGTCTAAGGATCTCATCTGAAACACTGGGTCATGGTTTAGGGGTCTTCTTTGAATTGTTGTATCCAGTTGTGGTACCTTACTGTTCCCCAGGACAGACATCTTGGCAAGCTCTCTAGAAACACTAGGGCGTTCCCAGATCCAGAGATGTGCCCAAAACAGGGAATTGCCAATTAAGTACCACGCATACTGCCCGGTACAACAATATCGCCTTAAATGATCAGGAGAGATGGTGCTGTTTTTGAAAAGCCATCATTGAATCTCTCGGGTTACAGCAGTGACCATCCCAAGATCCTCTTAAAAATGGAGGATCGGGAAAAGCTGATTCCCCTCTACTTGAACCTCTGACTTCGCTGGTAGTGGAACAAGCCTATGGGCCACCCTCCCACCAGTCTTGCCTGTCCACATTTAAAAAGGAACTCAAAAGCATCCCTTTTGAGAGATGCTTTGGTTGAAGTGGGGATCATTGCTTGCATCTACTATGTCGACTTGATCGTTCCTGTTCTGAAATGTTTGTTCTTTCTGCTCTCCTGGTTAGTTGCTGCTGATACTATGATGGTTATTTACCTACTTTTTTAGGTCGAGCCTGGGCATCGCATGCGCTGCGCAGCGAGGCATGCTGTGTTAAGGTATGGCCTTGAAGCTCCGCCCATTTTCCACCCATCTTTTCAATTGGCTCCTGTTACTGTCCTTTCTAAATGGTTGCTTTTGATTCAAGAATAGGCTAGATAGTCCCCTTCTTGGTACCACCTTGTCGGCATTTGTAAACTCACAGGAGGACTGGACTTTTTAGGTCTCGCCTGACCCAGCGCATGCGCTGGTCCGGGGAGACTTATTAAGAGGGCTCAAAAGGGCTACCAGGCCAGCCTAGAGCTACAGTGCATGTGCGTGGGCGCGAGCGCGCTGTACTTGACCACGATTAGTTTCGCGGCCGCATGGCTGCTCTATTTGATCGCGATCAATTTCGCGACTGCACGGCTGCTTGGCATAGCCAATAGGTCTCGCTTTTGGGACCTTATAAGTGTTTAGTTATGCAACTGTTGCATGGCTAAACACTTATAAGGTCCCAAAGGCGAGACCTATTGGCTATGCCAACGCTTGTTACTTGTGTTGTTACACGGTCTGTTTTATCTACAATCTGCGAGCACTATTTTCTTTAATGGTTTTACCCTATTGCAGGCACCACGTGCTTTCTTAAAAGGGTGCCTGCTTGATCACTTGATTAACTTAGTTGTTTATGCACGGGCGCCGTGCTCGATCATGGCACCCGCTTAATTTAATATGCACGGGCACCGTGCATGATGTGGTAGCATGGCGCCCATTTGATCATTGTTTTTTTCATAATTCATCAAACCCTGATCTCCCAGTGCCTGTCTAAGGGCGGGCCCTCCGCCAATATTTTAATAAATGAAATAAAAACTGAAGCCACTTTTTTATTTGTTTTACTGTGGCGTTCGCCGCTGCTTCACCAGTCTCGGTACATTAATTATGCGGGCGCCCACTGTCATTAACAACACAGGGGCCTGCTTTTTCAAAACATAAAATCGGCATTGCGCGGTCTCCATTCTTCTAGGAAGCATTGTCTACAAGCAAAAGGAGCACCTTTGTAATTACCAAGGCTGTTCTATGAGCGTATGGTAGATGAAGCCAACTGAACTAAAGCCCCTATAGGTATGTTTACTATCTATATATTTTTTTGTCAAAGCAGTAGTCTGGCTTTCTCAAAGGCTGGGACACCAAGAGGACCAAATGAAGCAGCAGGGCCGACTATACTATGCACACAATAAGGAGCTATAGAGGGAAATAAACCCAAGTCGCCCTCCTCTCAACCAATAAACATATACACAAGACTGGGTCTAAGAAGGTATAAACACCATAAACTGCGGTTCAAATCCCTTTATCTTTCGGTATTTTGTACTCCCCTCTTTTCTTAGATTGGGGTAGTCTTTTCTTAGATTGGGGTAGTCACCAACAGCCATTCACCTTCCATTTTTAATTATTATAATTTTTATAAAAACTTAATACAAAGTTGTTACTTATGGCAATCCCCACTAATAATCCTCTCAGTGTAAGAACTCGCACGTCACATACACCGGGTGTTTTTAACAATCCTCTGAAAAAATGTGAGAAGACAAGATGACACCTCACGTGCGCAACACCAATTGAGCTTGCTGATTGGTACTCACCAGCTCTGCCCACTTTTATCATCATCGGTTGTTGGGGCAAGATGACAACCGATGATGATAAAAGTGGGCAGAGCATACATTAAAACCGGGGCTGCTCTCTACACACACCATATAAACAAGCGCTCTCTCCTAGCACATGCTGCCTCTCTTCTCAAATTATAGGAAAGATGAAACTTCGAGTCAGCCCTGTTTTCATTTGAACCTGTGGCTGCTGCTTGTGCACAGATTTCTGGGGCCATCTACAATAACCACACCAGTGCACAATACTGAAACATATCAATCTATGGATATTAGCAATGAACTTCTAATAGACTGGTTTATGATCAATACAGATGTGGAAGACTTATCCGATGCACTTATACCACATTTACCGCAGACATGTAAAGTAATATTTTGCAATGGCATTATTACAAAAATATTAAACGATATTGCAACAGAATGAATATGTTTATAAAACAGGTATAAATGTACATCATAAATATTTATTTTTCCACTCAGCTTTCTTTAAAGTACTAAAAATGTTAACTAAAAATTCTTGCAATAAAATTTAAACTAACAAACATGTGTCAGTTATTCCTGGACAAACCATTGCCAATTTCTTTGGTTACAAACTTCTACGGTGTCAAAAAAACAACACTTATTAGCAATGCCAATAGCTCAAAAATAAAATCCAAACTATCCAGCTCTAATTGGGTGTTTTATGTATGCTAAAAAAATATTACTGCACGTTGCTCAGAAAGTACATTTTGTATTTTTAGCCTTCAGGCTACTTCAGCATTAAAACTAATTGTAAAGCTGTTCCACATTTGCTTTTTAAGCAAAAAAGCTAGAACACGATTTTTCAGTAGCACACAATTCATTACTTTGTAGCAGTGTTTAGAAACATAGTTCTGCTATAAAAATATTGCCATAGCCAATACGTCTCTCCTTACAAATATTTAGTTATGCAGCACAATATCAACTGTTGCATGGCTAAACACTTATAAGGTCCCAAAGGCGAGACCTATTGGCTATGCCAATACTTGTTATCTTTGCTTTCTGTTTCAATGTTTTAAGATCTATTTAAGGCACTTTACGGGTTAATCCTGGCTTTTTATCCCAGAATCGCCTTTATAGACTGCATGCTTTGGATGCAAGCTCTTCTTGGTCTGATGGTCAGAAGCGACAACTTCCATCTTGTCAGGGTCCGTGCTCTGAAGAATACAAATCTGTGTCCATTTTCTCTCAATGTATTTAGATGGGGAAAAAAATGGGACGTGGCATCCAAGCGATGCTGGGGCACTGTGCCTTCCATGGCATGTGCCGTGATAACATGCTATTTGGTGCGGCTAAGCTGGCTGTTCTGGTGAACAGCATACATGCCAACATTTCAGAACAGGAAAGGAGGAGATTTTGAAAAAGAAATCTAGGTAATGGATTTCCCCACATTGATTTTGTATTGAAGCAGAGGCAATTTCAGGCCGCAGGCAGCTAAACTAAAGCACTTTTTGGGTCCAAAAATCATGAGTCTCCCGCCTGAATCTGGCCTATTGACATGTATGGAACAGCTCTGTGTGTTGCTGTTGACAACCTGCCCACATCACTCCTATGCTGCAAGAACCACTTGATGTTTTTAGGGCCATTTACTGCAGATGCGATTTTGAGATCATGTGTGGGTCGGAAGCAGAGACATCGGTTGGGGGTCACCAGGGGTACCAGATGTGTGGTAAAGCTGTATAACCAACAAGTATCCCACCAAGGGTCATGGGGGTGGTCCTTTCCAGTACAGAAGGGCACGGGATGGAGGGGTGGGTCACCCCAAGTGGGTACGCTAGCTCCACGTGACAAGTGCGGGGAAGGAAAAATTCCTTTTTTATATATATATAACCCTCACACACTCTAATAGTGTCATGCGGGTTCACTCTGACTCCTAAAGGTCAGGGTGGGTCAACCACATTTCAGGGAGCACTTATTAGAAGGGTTACCAGGGGGCTTAACTTGCGTACCCACTTGGGGTGACCCACCCCTCCATCCCATGCCCCCCTGTGATGGAAAGGACCACCCCATGACCCTTGGTGGGATACTTGGTTAAACTGATTTATCTGGGAGGATGTATCCCTCCATATCCCCTTTACTCACGAAGGACCCTCTCACCCCTCAGGGCCCAGCAATGTCCCCTTTGTTTGGATCTTACGTTGATCATGTATGGTAAAGCTGGCATTGCCCTCACTACCTATGACCTATTGTCGGGTCTGGTGGCTCAATCGACTGATGCGTCCACTGCAGGGGCCTGTGTTCGACCTCCTTCTCAAAGGTTCAAATCCCGGCTGGTCCACTCAGCCTTTCATCCATCTGAGGTCGATAAAATGAGTACCATTGAGTTGGGCAACAATAAACATCTGTTATTCAGAGCCAAGATGCCTATGGGTGAATGTGCGCTCTACAAACACAAGTGTTGTGTTGTGTTCAGTATCATGAGGCAGCTGCAAGAACAGTGGCTAGATTGTGATCTGGGAACCTTCTTCCTAGCAGCAAGTTTCATCCTGTGCCCACTCAGCAGCAAACCTGAGGCAGTTGAAGGTAGAAGTGGTTATCCACATGGTGCCATCAGGGGTGAAAGGGTGTGTGATGTCACATCTGCTGTGGCAGGCACTTGAGTACATTTAAATACTGTGCACTGACCTACAGGCAAGGGAAGCCACTGAGGACAGTATGCTCCCAGTCTGGGCCCTTCATTTAACAAATCACTGCATTCTGGGAGTTGTAGTCTTCAGTTCTTTCCATTAAAGGAATTGAACTAACTCACTCAATAACCAAGATTTGTAAAAGGAGAGCCCGGGATGTATTCACATTGTGTCCTGCTGACATGGCATGGTCTGGCAAGCTTTCCTTAATGGCATGGCACTCGCCTGTCGTGGGTGGCACTTTCTCCAGCCCTTGATGTTCATTTTACCTCTTGGTGTGTACTGCGTCTGATAAGGACTTTGCTAGGTTTCCAAACAGACTAATAACGCCCCTGGTAGCCAGTTGGGCTGATGCAGAGTTACTCACGCTCCCGATAAAGCTCATGACAAACTTTCTCCCAGTCTGTCCCTGACGTGTGACTGACTGCACCCCAGCCCTACCAGGCTCATTAGTCAGGAGATCATGAGTGGAGATTCCAGTCTGGTAGTTATTTTTCCTGGTCTGTTTTTAACTCTAGAACCAGCTGCTTATAATACAATAATACACTCATCAGAGAATTTAGTTTTAGAGTTAAAATGTGGTCAGATCTGCTTCTTTTAAACAGAAATCTTAGTTGTCTTTTTTTATTATTATTTTGATTTATTTTACTGTCAGTCTCCACAGTCTCCTGTCAGTTGTGACGGTCTGCTTGGAGGGTCACCCAAAAAAACCTCCTGCTGTCGGTATTTTTCCAGTTTTAAAAATAAATATGGAAAAGTATAGCTAGGAAAGACCATTTTTATTCTGACTGTATGTATGTGTAAAAATGAGTAAAAACGGAAAGCGGTGAGCCTTACTCACAGGGTACTCCTCAGGCTGTCCACATATTCCTTGTCTCCCGCAGAGACCAGCACCGGTTTAATTAAGTAATTGGACAGAATGTACTCATAGACTGAGACTTTAATCTAATGAGAGCCAGTGGGGGTGGGGCCCAGAGGGTGCCAAGGCTGTTTTATTTATTTATTTATTTATTTATTGCATTTTTACCAGGGCCGGCTCAGGTCAGTGTGACCGGTGCCACCGCACCAGGTGCTGAGTTCAGGGGACCTGGTGCTGAGTTCAGGGGAGGCTGAGTTTGCAAGTTTATTTTGGTTTTAAAGCCCCTTCTGTCCTGTTCTAGGACACCAGTAATTTCCAGACAACAATATAAATGTCAAGATAATGCCAGTGATTAATGTTCTTCCTGGAGAGAGAGTGGAGATTTGTCTAGTTGAGGTTTTGACTCATCATAAAATAGTACAGAGGGTTAATGTGCCTGCTGCAAAGAACGTGTACCATGCAGATCACAAAGTGTATATAATGTAAATAGGTCTGTGAGTTACTGCTTTTCTAAGAGACATCCTTTTGGTACTTGCAGTTTATAAGTTAAAATCCTAATAAAGAACAGTGAATTATTAACTGCCATCAAAGAACTGCATGCGCTCTGCAAAGTATAGATTAGAGGATAGATTAATGTTGCAAAAAGGGTTCATTTGGGTAGTGAAGACATCTGCCAACCATGGTGGTCTGTTTTCAATTCTGAATTTGTGCCTCTCCAGCCGAAGATCTCTTAAACTATCCTGCCTCCCAGTATGGATGACGTGAATCCTACCGCTTGTAGTCCTCTGTCTTATGTAACGTTTCTTATATAATGATTTACACGGGTATAATTGATTGCCCGTGTAATGGGTGTGTGATGCAAAGTGCTCTGACCCCTTACACTGGTATGAGTGGCGCTATATAACTAATTAAATGCATCTGAAAGAGAGCGTTTATGGAAGCTTGAGGGGCACTGTTAAAGGTAGTAGTGAGGGAATCCGTCGTCAACCAACTCCACCAGGGATTGGGGGGGGGGGGGCAACAAACATTGTCGCACCAGATGCCACCAGCACTGAAGCTGGCCCTGATTTTTACACAGACCAATGCTCTTAATAGAGCTAGCGAAGGCTCGCGTTGCAAATTCTCCTGGGTTTATTTCTTATTTTCTGTAATTGTAACTTACTTCCTGAGTTCCCTCATCCAGGGAGTTGCCTGTGGATCTGGTGTTCACTGAAAAGGAAGGCTTTGGTTCCTCGCTGTAGGGGGGGAGGGTGGGCGGGCATACAGGCTGGCAGAATCTGGTTTTCTCTGAAGGACGGAACCTGAGCTATACAGATGGTCAAACTCGTGGACTGCAGGCTGCATACAAGCAGTGCTTAATTTCTGCCGGTGGCTTCCAGTGCTCTGCATCGTCACTTAATTGTCAACACCAGGACTTATGTCAGTCTGTCTTATGCTAAAACACACAAAAGGGACCCACCCCCCCCTCTACTGTCTTTCTTTAAATATCAGGCTTAGGACGGGGCAAAATGCAACAATGCCTAAAGAGAGGTACTACTATCCTGCTTAACTCGTCACCTTTATACAAAACATTTATTTCATAATTTTTTCATAACATTATTTGTGTTGATACTATTTTTTTCTATTACATCAGACAAGATGCACTCATTTATTTAAAAACAAAGACCAAATCACTACTACATGCCCCCCGTCACCTCTCCTGTGCCATACTCTCATCTCGCATACCATTCATTCTACATTCCAAACACACAAACCGTCCCAAAACACCACGTGCACCATACACCAGCCAAGTTTGGTTTCTTTTTTCCTTTCGGTGTATAGGCCAAGACTGGACACAGCAACAGTCGACACCGTTTCGGCAGACATACATTTCTTTTCTACCACCTTCATCAGGACAGTATTAATTTAAACTGTATACATGTATCATCCGGAGGACACACGAGGGAATTCTCATCGATGTATGATTTGGAAACAAAGACCCTTTAGAAAGGTCCAGGATTCAAAGGAATGGAGAGTCTGAGCCACACTTGAATTGCATAAACATGCACTCTTATTTCTTCTGAGTAAGACCTTCGCTTGGGATGCCAAAATCAAACCGCATATGTCTTTTACCGGACTGACTTCACTTTAGATCACATGCTGAATTGGGATCAGTCGCAAAATGTTCTACTTCTTGAAGGAGCCAAAGTCCCCAAAGTTTCTCTTATTAAACGCCGCAGCCGCAGGGGAGGGTCCACCTCTTAGTCACACTAGAAACAAATCCTTTTAAGCGGGTAGTCGGATCCTCTCTTTAAGCAGTCTGCCACATGGTCACGCTGCTTGTCTAATTTAAAGATGAGCACAACAGTGGTTTATTAATTAAAAATACATTAAAAATGACTAACACCTGCCCCCTATGCTAAGCTTTGGGGTCCTGGACTAATCTAAAATGTCACACTTGTGGGAGTGTGATGGTTAGTAGTCGTGTTGGCACGGTCATTAGCAACATTGGGAGAGCGCGGTCAGACTGGCTGTATCGGGCACCGGGTGTTTCCTCAGTGGGCTGCCAGGGTGGGTGCTGGTTTTGGACCGCTGAGGGGCCGTTTTTGTTAGCTGTAATATCGGCCCCCTGTAACAAAAGCAGCTGCAGGGTTTGCCACACGCACCCTGACCCATGTCCTGTCCTTCTTGCCAAATTACCCCCTCCACCCCGGTTTACGTTCTCAGTCCGGCCCTGTGGGAGAGGCAGTGGACAGTGCCAGCTGCGGTGGCCTCCTGGCGAGAGCCCAGGCACCTGAATGTTTTACAAATGAAGCGCTGCATACAGACCACTGCAGCTGGCCCCCTAATCCACCAGTCTATCCTACAACAAAAGCAGCGGTGCGGTGCAAAATACTGCCCCTCCTGCCTCAGGTGAGGGGGGGCTTATTTCATGGTTCACAGAAAAACAAAGGGCTTGGCTTGTGGGTTTGAATTGTAGGGACCTACCAGGAGGCTCAACAAGAAGGCGTTGACTGCTCACCTACTACGACCTTCAATGGCATCAAATACCGCCAGACAGGGTGCCTGTTGACACCTCGTCCGTCCGCTCTCGGGTGGAAAATCAATGCTGTTCTGTGTGGTGGCGGTTGTGTAAGACTCGTAAATGTAGCGCCCGAAGGGTCTGCTGCGCGCCTGCCTCCCAGGCCCGGCCTTCGGGAGTTTTTTTCTCCGCTGCGAGCCTCTTTGGGGTAGGTTAAACCATGTCGGTGATGTGGCGGCTACATAAAACGTGGGGGGAACTTTTTGTGTACCATATTGTTCAGTAGAAAAGGTGCATTTATTATGGTCGCCTGAAGCCAGTAGGGTCCTCACGGCACCTGCAAGAGTTTGGGATATGTCACTTCCCAAAGAGGGGCGCGTTTTTTGTTAGGTCTCGCCTGAGCCAGCGCTTTAGCGCTGGTCTGGCGAGAGCTATAGAAAACGGGGATTTGGAAGTGCAAATGAGTGCTTTTCAGGCCCCCAACTACAGTGCATGTGCGCCGGGCGTGCGCACCATTTGGCAGCCTCTGTGTACATTTCGCGGGCGCTTTGATGTTCTCAGTGAGCCGCGCGGCCACTGAGAACATCAAAGCGCCCGTGAAAGTGCTCACCATATGCCAGCCTTACTTTTGAAGTTCATTGATTATTTTGCCATCCGCTTCTGTCACCCCTCCTGCCATATTTATTTTGAACTGCCTCACACCTTATCACGTGACAAGTGCCATAACGGCTTCAGTAAACACTACTTTGTTGAGCTTGTTTATGCATGCGTACCGAAGAGCACTATTCGGTGCACATGCTTCACGTTTATATGAATTGGGTTGCTAAGTAGCATCCAGCCTGATTATGTGTGCCTAGCAAGGCACCTTTGTGCTGACTTTCGACATTGATGGGTTCCTTCAGGTCGCCAGTCATGCCACACACGAGACCGCTAAAACATTCGCGGAACTGGGCCCATAACACCAGCTTAAGTCAATGTTGGACAGACCGACGACAACGGCAGTATCCTCCCAGTGAATACCCTCTGGAACCCACCCAGGAATTTCATTTACCCGGGCCTCATGTTTAGTTCTTGATTCCACTTGTTTATTGCTGGTGGAGTTCTGCTGCTCTTTAAATTCCAAATGCCATAGGCCCCAAAATACTTTCTGAGCGCAACTCATTTCGGCATGCTGGCTTTTTTGCGTGTGGGTCCACCACGCATATTTATGTCCAATCAGCTGCTCTCCCCAATCGTGAAGCCAGCCGAACTATCGCAACGGAGTCCCCACGAACAACACAGGCAGGGCAGGATATTTTAAGTTGTCTTTATTCTTCTTCGATGTAGCTGTGCACCAAACTACAGGACACCAATACGTTTGGGCAACCCTGATCCACCAACTCACGTGATTAAAACCAATCCTCCTTTCACGACACTACCCCCTGTTTGGCAACTAGAACACCTCAGTCGTGACCCTGCTTGGACTATAAAGGGCATCATGATAGACATATCATGAAGTTAAAGAGTACACCTACAGCATGATTAATGCTGATCTCCTAATAATTATGTTGAAATTAGATGTGGCATCTAAATGTTATGCAGAAATTTACATACATAAAAATGAGCACATATATGTATAAATATACGGCCAAACATAACTCTGCACAATCGATAAAATTGCATTTCATTCAAAGCTGTAAATATAAGTAGCTGCAATCGAACTGAGTAGCTAGAGTCACATAAATCTTTTATATTTATACATAGCTGCCCTCAATAGTATGACCACAATATGGCTGGATGGACCCAATTTTCGATGCAGATAACAGCTGTAGACTGTACAAAGACAAAGAGTCTGAACCATGTTCAAGCTGGTTATATATAAATTGACCATATATTTGTAAAAAATAATCGCTATTAGTGCAGATCGATTTCTTGATCAATTAGGTTCCTGAATATGCAAAAATAAGATTTACATAAATAAGTTTGCAAAAGACGCTAAAGTGCAGAGGGGTCACAGTGAGGCCGTGGTCAGAGCAAGTCCTAGCGTATACGTGCATAAAATTAATGCTAAGGATGTAAACATACTGATAGTGCAAACATGCAACTCTGACTTCTTTTTTATATAACATCCAGTTACGCCTACATAATTAAAGTTGACCATGGTGCTTTACAATAACGTGGAAGAGGACATAGATGTATGAACATTCTAACACTATGACTCGCGTCATTGTGGAGTGGCCAAGTTATAATTTAAACATATCCAGAGAATAGCTCACAACACTATAGGTATGCTAGTGCTAAGAAATTATATAATAGCACAGTGATAGCCCCACAAAATGTGGCAATAACCAATGCTCTAACAGAATAAGTATCTTGCTCGAATAAACGATCTGTAGTATGTCGAACTCAGATGGAATTCAAAGTCCAAATAGGTCCAGAATACATTAATAAGAGACCTAAGAATATAATGAACAGGACAAAGGAGTATATCCCAATAGAGTGAGTGAATTATAACCCATCCTATGAAAAACAATAGGTGGAATAATGAAAGATGAGCATATTGTAAAAAATGATGGGCAATTATTAATCTTATAAAAAGTTATGATTGAGGTGTGCATGGAACTCATGAATAACCTCTAAGTACAGATACTGAAACCTCTACAAGATCAATACAGGGATTTCTGAGTGACGTATAGTTCATTCGTCATAGTAGAATATCTGGACTATTGATGATGATTTTTAATATTCCAAATAATTTCTTCATTCAAACCCTCATTGACACTATTGAGGGTGAAAATCCAGAATCTTTCCCTTCTTTTCCGGGTTATTTCAACAGACAGGCCTGACTTTAATTTAACTTTCTCAAGGATGCACCATCGCAGATCATTTTCTCTATGGTGCATTTCTAGACAATGGGAAACAATGGAAGCTGCAAGTTTTTTCGTACAAATGGCGGATTTATGCTCACTATATCTTGTACGAAATGATCCACCTGTTTCTCCTATGTAGGCCAGCTCACATGGATACAAGATGATGATGTATGTGACATTTTGGCTCCTACAGTTACTCAGATCTCTGAGCTTGATGTTTTTACCCTTGTTTGTTAAGGAACACGTTACCATAGCTGAATCACAAGCGTGGCATGAGCCATATCTGTGGTTCCCTAGTATGGGAGGTAATCCCGTAATGGTGGTCTGATGGAAGGTGTTGCCGGTTTGTTGTCTTGTTGTGTACAAGCATGTCACACAGGTTTTTATTTCTCCTAGAGGCTACTAGGGGAGGTTTGAGTTGTACTTCATCCTCGTGTGCATTAAGGGTATCGCCCTGTAGTAGTGCGACGCGCTTGTAGTATTTTGCCCTTTTAAAGGCCGTTTTAACCAATCGGTTGGGGTATGCTCGGGCTAGGAGACTTTTTTTTAAGGCATCACCATGGATGTGAAAATCATTCATGTTCGTGCAATTGCGGCGTACACACAAGAATTCCCCAAAGGGAATTGAGTCCTTTTGACTTGAGGGGTGGAAGCTTTGAGGATGGTATTCTTCGCTGTACGTTTTCTAAAAAAAAAGCTCACTTGTAACTTTTCCTCTTGTCCAGGGGTCACTATGTCTAAAAATGCAACCTTCACGGGGCTGGATTTAGCTGTAAACTTCAAGTTGCTTTCACTGGCGTTTGGCCGAGCAACATATTCCTGTAGAGTACCATGATCTCCTCTCCAAATGGAAAAAAACATCATCAATGAAGCGCTTCCATGTGCTGACATTTTCGCAAAAGGAGCTGCTTCATTGAAAATATTCTTTAATTACCTTTCGCTCATATAGATATTCGCTATGCTGGGCGCACATGAAGCCCCCATGCTCGTTCCCTTGATTTGCTGATATACCAGCCCATTGAAATGAAAAAAGTTATTCAACAGGACTATCTCCAAACATTTTAGTATGAAGGTATCCGGTCTTTCACTTAGAGTTCTACTGAGGAGCAGTGCCACTGACTGTAACGTCTGACATTGAGGGATACTGGTGCACAATGCCTCAATGTCGAGTGTTACCAGAATATCATTAACGTGGTCGAATGGCATACCTTCAATTTTCTCAATGATGTCACCCGTATCACAGATGTATCCTTGTGAGAGGGCATAAGAAGGTGTCAGTGTATTTGGAAAGTGGTTCAGTACTGAATCCTATGGTGGAGATAATAGGACGTAAGGGAGGGTCAATAGTGCTTTTGTGAGTCTTCGGAGCTCCATGTAATGCTGGTACTATAGGGCATGACTTGTTCAAACAAGCATTGGCATAGCCAATAGGTCTCGCCTTTGGGACCTTATAAGTGTTTAGCCATGCAACAGTTGATGTTGTTGCAACAAGGATATTGTGCTGGATAACTAAACACTTATAAGGTCCCAAAGGCGAGACCTATTGGCTATGCCAATGCTTGTTTGTTTTGTTACCGCAGCTGGTACCAACAAGATGTACTAATATATTATCTAAAAATAGCGCAGGCAAAGCCAGATGTGTCTTGAACAATGAGGCTTATTATTACATAGCTCACTGGTACTCCTTTTATCGACATCTGAAGGATAAACGTTTGAGACAGCCATGTGCCGGGAATGGATCCTAGGACGCGGAGGTAAAACACAGGTCTACCTGGGTGCAGGACCTGTTGTGCGGGCTAGGCATGTGCCTCTTATGGGGTCTGGTGGGGATAGGCGGGTAGGGGCAGTGACCAGCCTCTCCTCGGGCCGAATCGCACTGTCAATCATGAGGGTCTAGACGTTGGTAAAGGGACCGACCAGTAGTGCGCCGGGGGCCCAGAGGCCGAAGGTGAAGTCCAGGGAACCTGGATTACTGCGGTCGTTTTATAATTCAAACAGCAGCGAAGGGCCAATTTACTTCCAGGCGCTGGGGCCCATGACACACGGGCTACTACTCTGCCGGGACCGGCTGGGGCAGAATCAGTCATTTAATCATTAACATTAAACTGTTTCACCAAATTGAAGCTCGGTGGATCTGTTATACTTGCGTTTTGTGATTGGTTGTATTTGAAACCCCCTCCAGTATGTAACTTACTTTACGTAAGTAGTGCCTGAAAAACCCAGCACCCTTCACCTCCCTCCACGAACACCCCAGGTCTACTCAGCATTTAGCCCCTCACCGCCGGAGGCTTCAGGTCAGCTGCCTCCCCTAGGATGCGGACTGAGTTGTATTTGCACAACCCCCACCCCCTCCCCCCTTCCACTTCTCCTTGCGGGGAGGTCAGAGGTCAGGTGAGTAAACAAGATTTCACCATCTGTATTTTAGCTTGGCGCTTCTTAAAAACGGGAGGGCTGCTTGAAATTCAGCACATGTGGAGAGGGGGGCCCCGTTTTAGTGTATTCGGTTTTATTTTGAAAGAGCGGGAGGGGCGTATGAGGAGCAGCAGTCTTGGGATCTGTACTTACAAACCTGGAATCGAGTTAAATTATTTGTTCCCACCTGTCGTCTGTGTACCCATGCCAGCCCCAAAATTCCGCGAGGGCCCTGCCAAATGAATAGCTCAGCCGAGCAAGGGCGTGTGTGGAAATAAATCCAATCTTCTGTAGCGTAACTTCGTTCCAGATCCACAAGCGGATCATTATGCCGCCCCCTAGCGGTCGGGTTTTAGAGCTATATAGATTCAGCGCTATGGTCACGCCATTTTATTTGTACATCTTCCAAAGTCCTGGGGTACTGCGACCTGGAAAATCATGACTTTCGAAAGGAGCCAGTTTTAACAAGAAGTGACGAATAATGCAGGAGGGTAGGCGCTTAATTCACTGAGGGGCTCTAAAGTGTCATCCTTTGGCAGTTATTTTGTACGGTCTCTTGGCGGGAAAGAGCGCCACTATCCAAATTTACAATGAATCAAGTCTGGTAGCTGGCTCCAATCGGGCCTGCCCTACTGTGTCTTACAATGAAATAAACAAATCTTACAATTCACTATATTATACAGCCTATTCATTTTCTATCACCTTTACCTAACACCGTAACTTTATCCATTTTATTTTGAATGCAATTTATAAAAAAAATTCTAAGTTGCTTAAAAAAAGCCCTTTTTAGGTCGAGCCCACAACACCACATGCGCTTTCGCTTGTAAGATACTATTATTTACAATAAAAAAGTGCTTGGTGCCCGCCCATTGCTTTCCTTTTGTTGGCTTCAGTGTCACTCTTTTTGCAGCCTCCTAATTGGCCAGCTCAGACCAAGTGTCACTTCCATTCCTTTCTGTGGAGCATGGACCAAGCACAGATTTATTCCACTTAATTAGTGCCCATCTGCTGCTAGCGCTATGATTGAGGTACTGTTTCTTCTTTTCCCCTCCCACTTCCTCTGCACCTCCCTCATTTTGTTTTTCCTGAACCTTTTACTCCTGTTGTCTGTTATTGCTCTTCCGGTCTCCCTCCTGTTGCTTCCCCCTCCTGCTTTTTCTTGGCATATTGCAGAGCATCTCTAACATGGCTATAAAACAAAAAGAAAACACTAGGGCGCGGTGTGCGCGTGCCGTGTCGTACCCTTTTTTTCTTGACTTTAATCCATGTTGCATAGCAGCTCACTGTGCAAAATGTCTTAACAACACTGACAGTCAACAGATCTTGCATAGGTGACAGCAATTGGCTTTGCCAGTGCTTGTTTCATTTGGATGCAGATGGTACTGTCTGTCTATGCAATGTCCCGCATCCGCACAGTATTGGTCTACCTGGTGGATTGTCACCGTAATTAACTTTCGGTAGTGTACATAATGTGGGGATATAGGAGCTTTCTTTTGTTCCGATAGTTGATCTTATTGGGCCTAAGGATGCCCGCTTCTTTTCCTGTCGTGGTGGCTTCCAGAATCGCTGTACGGTCCCCAGTAATGGATTGTATACGAGTGTCGTACAGGGGTCTTGATTCTTCAACTGCCTGTACATGTCTTGCTTATAATTATCCGTGTCTTGTACGACTATCCCTCCGACTTTATCTGTCAGGTTTATTGTCCAATCGAGGTTATCCGTGAGGCTATTCCATGCTTCCCGTACCTGGCGACTAATGTAGGAAGGAGCAGAGCATGGATTATTTCTAATCGTGGCGAGTTCTTGCTCAAATGTTAGTACTCCAAGTAGTATTCCCATAATAGAGAGAAAAAAAGTTGCTGGTGGTCTGTGGTTGGTGGCCACATTGTGTGATGGGTAGTCACATGAAGAGAAATGGAGTTTAATTTTGCGAAATAATTGTAATATTTCTCTCTGTGGTTTAATGAAATTTTACCCAGTGGGTTTCAATGGGGGACAGGCCTTCGCGAAGTGTGGATACCTCAGCAGATGATAAGACATGTTTTGAAAATGTTAAATATCGGCATAGTATGCCTAGGGTGTGTGGGAGTTAGCAGGATGCTGGCTTACCTCTGTGGTCCATCCGACCCCTATCGGTTGTACTTCCGACCCCTATCGGTTGTACTTCCGACCCCTATCGGTTGTACTTCTGGCCCCTATCGGTTGTACTTCTGGCCCCTATCGGTAGTACTTCTGGCCCCTATCTGTAGTACTTCTGGCCCCTATCTGTAGTACTTCCGGCCCCTATCTATCTGTAGTACTTCCGGTCCCTATCTGTAGTACTTCCGGTCCCTATCTATCTGTAGTACTTCCGGTCCCTATCTATCTGTAGTACTTCCGGACCCTATCTATCTGTAGTACTTCCGGACCCTATCTGTAGTACTTCCGGCCCCTATCTATCTGTAGTACTTCCGGCCCCTATCTGTAGTACTTCCGACCCCTATCTGTAGTACTTCCGGACCCTATCTATCGTACTTCCGGCCCCTATCTGTAGTACTATACTCACAACTCAAGTATGCTCAGACATGACACACTATACTTCTCACGGTATGGAAAAGAGCTCTCGTAATAGAAGTACACGTGACTGTACTGTGAACTGTGCCTCTGATTATAAGCAGATACATTTATATCGGGGAAAATTATAAATTACATCACAGGATTCATCTGTATATCAGACAGTGTAAACATTGCTGCTTCTGTGTACATATAGTTGCATATATAGAGCGTTGCGCTTGCTTCTAATAACTACAATACGTGCCATGTGTATATTTGTTTATGTATAATTTTAATTGGAGCTACTCGAAAGCATAAAAAAGTAACCCGATAAATGTGGACAGCAGTCCATGTCGATATTGCCTTCAATGTACATATGGGCATTTATATAGGGTTTCATCAAACAAATACAACTTTACCAAGTATCATGTTTATATATGTGCGTATAAATTATTTGCCTTTTGCTATTATGGAAAAAAAAACTCTTCCCTCCCTCCCATCCCTACTCCCTCCCTCCCATCCCTCTTCCCTCCCATCCCTACTCCCTCGGACTCATCCCAAACCTTGGGACTACTTTGAACTCCCAAGCATCCTTCTCTGTTTTAGCCCTCCTTTTCAACCATGCCTCCTAACTAACGAGCACACACAACCACTGCCTACAAAACAACTCACTACTTCAACTTTTCAAATCCTCTCATTATTCTATCCCTACCCCAAACTTTATTAGACACACAAAACGTCAAGACCACAATCCTAACATAACTAATGCACAAGGAAAAACAAAAAAAATTGTACTAACTACTAATTTTGGGTTCCGGAGTAGCATGCAACTCGCCGAAAAAAGCACTCCAATGCCTCATCCGTCTTTGTAAGCGCTATATAAGTACATTTACAATTCCAGTTTACGAGGAGCTAGATACATCTCTTTTCCTTATCTTTCTTCTCATTGGGAAGCAGGAGACTGACCAATACGTTTCCGGTGTCCCTGAAAACATCCTGCACTTCATCAGGAGGGAAGGATTTTTTTCCTGGCAGGATTCCTGTGAAGTGGGTGGCCGGCCCTGAGCATCGTGTGCATATAGATGCCCAGTGGCCCCCATGCCATGGGCACAGCCTTCGGCCAGTCCTGGCTTTGTAGCCAACAGCACTTTGCATGCGGATAGCTAAAGTTAAACTACAGGTCAGAGAATGCAGTTTGCTGTAGGATGAAGGACGTGGCTATGTTGAGTCTTTTGCACATGACATAGGGCCAGTGCTTAATTTAAGCCGGTGTTCGGCACCGACTCTTAATTGTCACCACTTGTGTCAGCCTGCCAAAAGGGGACACTGTCTGCCTAATTGGAGATGACCACAACAATAGTTAATTCAATATACATTAACATTTACTATAACTGTCGCCCAAGCCATTGTTCTAGCTTTGGGGGCCTGGAAGAGTCCGAATTGTCACACTTGTAGGAGTGCGAGGGTTAGTGGTTGTGTTATTAACACTGGCAATGTGTGGGGCAAGCTGCAGTGCCCTCCTGACGAAAGCTCTGGCATTAATTTTTTATTTCTACATATTCAGCACTGTATGGGGCAACTAGGAGGCTGCGGGAGCTCCTCTGAGGGAATAAAACCACCCAAAAGGGCAATCGAGGAATTAAAGTACAACTGTGGATGAAGTCACAGTACACGAGCGGTGCAGCGGAAATGCACCTTTTCAACTGCAAGGCAGTTATGAAATGTTATTTAATAAAAGGAAGATGGGGGGAGGAGCCAAGATGGCGACCGGGACGGCGGCGTAGACTCCCGGCTCCGTGAACCTCCGCATCCCGCACGGATATCCTGCCTGAGATCCTCAACCTGTGCTGCGTGGTCGTGTTTCTGAAAGAGAGGGGCTCCCGACTGTGTGACTCCGAGGTTTCTAGCCGTGCTATCGCCGGAGTAAACTGCATCTGAACTTTGCGGCCTGTGCGGCCCTGGTGCCGGGGCATCGAGTGGACGCCGTGGCCGGGTGGCAGTGCGACAACAGCGGCCGGTGGTGACTGGGTGGAGTCGGCCCACCGGAGCGGTGCCAAACTCGGCCTACATTTCGGCGTGGTCACTTCTACTGCCCAGTGTAGCTGACCGAGTGCATGACCGGGGGTGTAAATCTTAGATCCTCCGGTGACTGCCCCTGCCTTGCTGGTGAGCTGCCCGGCCGCCGTCCGTATCCTGCCCCGATCATTGCGGGCCGCCCCCGGATTTCTACGGGAGCTGGTCCGTGGTGGGGACGACTGTTGCCCGTGACCACGGATAGTTTTTTGCCTGCCCCCGGAGCCCGGTCACCCGCGACGTGGACATCGCGACGCTTGTCCCGGGGTCCCGGCCCCGGTGGGGGTCGGGCATACTTGGCGGCCATCTTGGGTCGATGAAGTCTACCATCCTGTCCGTTGGGCCGCAGCGGGCCTGTGAGCGTACGATTTTTGGGAGTGTGGCGGCGAGATCACAGAGAGCTGAGCTGGGGTACGGCGACCTCCTCGAGGCTCTTGGCACTCTTCACTCCTCCTTGGTTCATGGTTTCGTGATCTTGGGGAGTAAGATCGATGGTGTGGCGTCGGAGTTGGGGCAGTGGCGGCCCGCCTGTCCGCACGAACACAGAGTCTACCCACACTGCGCGCAGGAGGACGCTGTGGCGGCCACCCCTGAGGTTAGTACACGACTGGACGCCCCGGCCAGTATGCTACAGTGTGTTCGACCTTCTGAGGGCCTGATCTGTCCCGGAGGTGTTGGACCTGAGTGGGATGTGGTGGCCTCATCCCGTGCATGCCCTCCTGCGACCCAGAGACAACTCCAGCAACTAATGTCTGCTTCGGCTGCTTCTGCCTTCCTGAACCTTGCGTGCAGTGCAGATCCTAGGGCAGCACTGGGAAGCCTGTTTCCTCACGCGGCGGACTGTGTTGATGCTCAGAGACTTCCACCCCACCTGTGTGCGTCGCTTCTCTGTCGTTGTTGGACATTCCTCTGCCTAGGAACATTGGGTATGGTGCTGGGTCGAGGGGTTGGCATGGGCAGAATTCCACAGAGTGGTCAGGGATGAGGCTGGCCCCTCGGGGGTGGTCGCCTAGTGGACGGGCGGGCTTGGGGTGGTGTGCTTCTCCTGACATGGCTACTGGCACAATAGGTGCATAATGCTCCCCATCGTGGTTTGAGAAGATTGTTTTTGTGCTGTTCCTTGTTCACTTTAGGGGAACCTTACCGTGCGGGAGGGAGAAGCCGGGGGTCTGTTATGAAGGCCCTCCTCCAGTTTATAAATACTTTCTCTACCCCCCCGTCTGGTGGGGGTCCTTTCCTACTTCTTTTCCCTATTCTCCTACATTTCGGGTCTGGTTCAAGGGCGACAGGCACACTGTTGGGGGGGGGGGGCCGTACTCATCTGCAGAGGTGCAGGGTGGGGGGTTGGGGGAGGGGATTCTGTATTCTTTCATCTTTTTTTCCATGGCCTTCTTTTTCTTCTCTGATTCTTTTTGTTTTTCTTTTTCTGGGATCAGTGTGATACACCTCCTTTTGTTAAGCCTCGTTGCCGTTCCATGTGTTCACAACTTCCGGGGTGTTCTTGGGGAGTTCTGGCGGGGGACTGCGGGCGCAACTGTATACTATGTTTTTCCCCATCCTGATGTTCTTGTGTTTGCGCCATTGACCGAATAGATTGCTGTAAATCGCTAACGTTCATTACTCTGCATATCCGTGATCGTGGTTTTAAAATTGCTTGTCACCTGATCCTTCTGCCTTGTTTCATCATAAAATGAAAACCTCTTTCTCCTGGTGCCCTACTTACGCTGTTCATAGTATTAGCAGTACGATTTTGCTCCCCGAAGTGCTGCCTGTGTTTATACTTGTCGTTATTGCTCTGATTGCTTAGCGGCCGGCCCTGGGGGGTTGTAGGCCCATACTTGTTCTTATTGAACTGTCAATAAAGGTTTTCAAAAAAAAAAATAAAAAAAAAAAATAAAAGGAAGATGGGAACAGGTGAGGGCACAGGCCAGCATTCATCCATGGCCCCGCCCACTTTTAAGGTTTGAGAACCTTCTGCGGCGCCACATTGATGTACCCCACCTTGGCGACTGTCGGATAGAAGGGTTTTGGGGCAGCCCGCCCTCCATAAGGCACCTTCTTACTCCCTTTCTCTTCCTCTTTCAATATTCCTCTTTCCCATTGCTCCTGTTCCTTCCCATGGCATTGACGCACCTTTGGGCATAAAGCGCTTCGGACCCCTCGTTCGGGTATGAAGCTCTATATTAATGACACAATACAAAGTAGCCAGTTTAACGCTGCTCAAGACAGACTTGTTATGCAAATATGTTCTGCACTAAACAGGCAATACCAGTCATGGTGGTAAGGTAAGTGCCAGGGAGTGTATCTGGAAGGAGAGCGGGGTGTAGGAGGGGGGAAGGGTTTCAGCACAGGGGATGCCAGCATAGTGTGGAGAGACCAGGGGTCTGCTTTGGCACAAGGTCTGCTGAGGGAATGTGAGGGTCTGCACTCAACAATTCGGGGGTAGGGGGGGATATACCAGTTAATTTGGAGATGGATGTGGGGCGGCTGTTCAAGGTGAGGGTCTGTAATGGGCCAAGTGAAAGCCTGTTGGGTACTAACCAGTGCTTAATTTGTAAACAAAAAAAAAAACATAAGTGCCAGGGCTCTCACCACGAGGCCACTGCAGCTCGCAGCACACATTGCCCCTGCCAATGATAGTAACAGCACAACGACTAACTATCACACTCCTTACAAGTGTGACAATTCAGACTGTTTCAGGTCCCAAGGCTAAAAGAATGGCTTGGCCGGCAGGTAATAGTGATTTTAATGTATATTCAATTAATAATTAACTGTTGTTGTGGTCATCTCTAAATTAGCCAGACAGCTTCTCCTTGTGGCAGAGTGTCACAAGCAGTGGATTTGAAAATTGAATGCTGGTGCCAAGCACTGGAAACCACAGGCTCAAATTAAGCACTGGGGTACTAACCAGCTGCGGCTCCCCCGTTATGGCGGAGGAGCGTTGCCACACTGCTGCAGCCAGCAGTGATCAGCTCAGTAAGGCAGCAGTAACATGTAAGATAAAATAATAACAAAGCAATTAATACAGCGGTTTTATTATCATTTTATTTTACATGACGGAGCCGAGTCTTGAAGTCCGAGTCATCCTCACAAAGACATGCGTACTTAGATGTCTCCAGGCTGTTGCCTGGAGAACAGCAGGCACAGGCTCCCAGTCCCTGTTGGAGCGTAAAACCTGCCTGCTCCACCCAATCCCAGTGTTTCTCTCATGCTGGGTAATACCAGCATGACGGATGAGAGCAGTGTCTGGATTGGCACAGGGCAGACTTGGAGCCTGTGCTTCGGTAGCTGAAGAGCACAGAGGCACCGCGCTGCAGGTACATTTTCTTTTTTAGTTCGAGCCCAGCGGCAGCACGCATGCACTACTCGCTCTGCGAGGCATGCAGTAGTCGAGTATGCTGTATAAGCCTTGCCTTCTCTCCGCCCATTCTTTTCATTGGCTGGTGTCCTTGTCCTTGGTAAATGCTGGCTTCCGATTCATTATGAGGCTTGTTAGTCCCTCCTTGTTACTGTCTTGTCGCCATTTGTCACCTCCCATGACGACTGCACCTTTTACTTGGCAAGTTACACGGCAGCTTTATCTAGGGGGTCAGCACTATATTGTTTATGGGGATAATGGTGGATGCTATTTTATTTTATTTGTATCCTGAGCGCGGCGCCCTCTTTTGGGACACCGTGCTCGGTTTATTTATTTATATTTAACTTTTATGTTGAGCGCGGCGTCCACTTCTGGGACACTGCGCTCTGTTTATTTATTTATTTTATCTTTAACACTGAGCGCGGTGCCCGCTTCAAGGACACCGTGCTCAGTGTTAAAGTAAAAAAAAAAAAAAGTGCGGTGCCTTTGAAGCTGCACCGCTCTGTTTTAAACTTAAACAAGCATTTGCAATGCAATAGGTCTTGCATTTACGCAAGTTTAAGCTATTGGCATTGTAAATGATGATGCCTTTTATTTATGTTTTGAAAAACAAAAATAATAGGCATTGTCATTTACAATAGCTTAAACTCACGTAAATGCGAGACCTTTTGCATTGCAAATGCTTGTTTATTATTATTGTCCCCCGCGCTGCCCTACCACTTTTCCTTGCTAGCAGCCGCCACTGGTACTAACTGATGTGTGTTGAGATATGAGAGGGTCGGCTCAGTGCTATGTGATTATGTTTGTTGGTGACTACCTGAGAATATTTTAGGGCTACCTTGGATTCCATTGGGGATCTATCTGTGTGACTGCTGTGGGCTATTCCAGGGGGATCCTGGGAGCCGTTTGAGGGTTTGTGGTACCTGAGGAGGGGCAGGCGGACGCATGCTGCCCTGAGTTTTCCACATCTGAAGGCCGCTGACCGGTTAGGGTAGAGATACATTGACATAACCTCTTACTAAAAGACTACTGACTCCTGTAGCCTCAACATCTCATATGTTGTGAGCCCATCTGGTCTTTCAGTGAACACATGACTCCATCCTAAGTAAAACAAAACGCCCAGTGAAGTTTTTCCGTGTATTTCCGGGTCAGACTGGTTGCCGTTTACAGTTTTTCACTTTTGAGAACATTCATTTAAAATAAAAACCTGTGCTGTTAAAGCTGGTGTGTATGAATGCAAGCTGCAGCGGGATGGCTTGCTCCGAGCCATGAAGCTTGCACAGCTCTGACTTGACGTTGTTCATAAGGAGATTTGATTGGTGCACACAGAGTTTGGTGGCTTATCTGGACTGTCGGACTCCATCCAGCCTGCAAAGCCACCACCACAGACCTCCCTTCGCGGTCCCCAGCTTTACCCTTACCTGTGTTGGGGCTCCTTTGATTCCCGCATTTGTAGTCTCGCCTATCACAGTGCACGCGGTCCGATTGTGGAAGACCTAGTCTGTCTTCCAGAGGACTTGCAGCTCACCCATTGGTTGGCATTTGTGTCAATCTTATTTTCTTGCTTGTTATTCGTTGGCTTCTCTTCCTCTTCTTGTATGTGTTCCCCTCCCCCCCCCCCCCACCCCCAAACCCCAGAGCATGTCCTCTTTTCCATCCTTTTGATTACTGGAATTCCAATGTTCACTTTCGGAAAAATTGTTTTTCTTGTTAGTTAAGCACTCCATGAGAGTGCATGTGTTTTCCAACTCTCCCTCGTGTGCAAGGGTATTTGGCGGGGAGAAGCACTCTCCCTTCTGTGCTACTCTCTCTCCCTCTTGTTCGACTCCTTAACTCTCCAGCCCTCCATGCTGCCCCCTCCCCTATGCACTTCTTCCTCCTCTTATTGCTCTTCCCCCTCATGGGCTGTTCTCTCCCGTATGTGCTTCAGCGAGATCAAAGACCTTGACGTCATTTCCGTGAGCATAGCAGGTTTTTAATTGATCTAAAGTTGCAAGTAGGAATCCAACTATTCTTTTTGCAGTTTTTTGTTGTTGCCCTGTCTCTCCCCCCCCCCCCCCTCCCCCTCCTTTCTCCTAGGGGTTGCTCTCACCTTAAGCAGCTCAGCTATGTTTAGGGGGAAGGGGAGAAAATCTGAAGCCACATTAACATATTTATGTGCAAATTCTCCACATTTGTGCATTGAGAAATGCGGGGAATAAGGGCAGGGAACATTAAGGAACATTAAGGTCCCCCTTCCGCCTATTCTGTACCAAGCCTACACATGGGAACTGCAAACCAGCATGTGTAGCCAGTGTAATTCTGAGCACTTTTACATTCTACTTCAACTTATTTGGGTGATTGGATTTTGAGTCCATACTAAACGAAAAGGAAGATGATCACATCTGAGACACCTTTTAAAAAATCTGATTTAAAAATGGAGCAACTTTACACACTCAGTTTTTGAGTGTTCTGCTCATTTTATTTTAAATAGATCTAAATAAATGTAGTTGATATATGTTGATTTGTAACTCACCAACTAATGCCACTTCTCCTACAAAACAGCGAGGTTTTATCCAGTCGGGCGGTACTAAAAACAGGTGACCTATCCGCGCAGCAGGCTCTACAAGCAATGCTTAAAATTAATACGGATAAAATATACTTGATATATATTACTTGCTGCACTGCACCCACTTGGACAAACGTCCTTCAATCCTATGAAATAAGTTAAATTTGTGATCTGCATTTCGATGTCTGACAACAGACACGCATTTAATGCGTTGACAGATATCGAACGGAATGATAATGCAGTTTTTAAGCTAATAATTCAGAAAAACAATTACGCAACTATCGTACACATTATGGGCCTATATTCTTGCTAAAGTGTACCTCATTCTGGAATGCATACTTCGCGAAAATCAACAAAATTAAATATAAGTTATTATTCATATAGTAAAGGGATTTGTGAAGATCAAATGTAGCCGCGCCGGGAAGTTTGCCGAGAGTCACCTTAGAACACAAGACACATACAACGTCGACAAGCAGTGATGAGAGAGGGGGTAATTGGAAGGGTGAAACAGCGATGTGAGGAGATGAGAACAAGATTCACAACCCTGTTTACAGAGTAGTTTCGAGCAAATGAAAAAATGTGTGCTCGCTCTTTAACAAAGAAAAAGTAGTTCCTGAAACAGATCCTAAAACGAAAGCAGTGGAGGGATAGTCTAATTGGTCCATGCTCTTGGGGAGGGCTAAACTGAGGAAGAGGCATGACCAATGTATGCCATGGACCAATGGGGAAAAAGAATATGAGAGAAACAGTGGAGCCAGCAAATGGGAAGCATATGGGTGGGCAGAAGCCCACAAATTCTATACAACAAGTCTCACAGAGACAGCACAAGTGCTGTCTAGCCAAGACCTAAAAAAGCAAAATAGTGGCCCTGTCCTTCAGTAGGAGCACATGCATGGTGATGCATGGCTACAGAATCGCACAACAGGCGACAGTGGTCGCATCGTCACTTTTCATTCTCTTTTATTTTTCTTTCCTTATTCTTAAGCTTTTGGCAAACTGCATTAACAAAGCTAGTGTGTTAGAAAGGCAAAAAGTAAAAGTCAAAAATTATGTATTTTCCCTCACAATAAAGGTCCAGAGTAACCAGTTGTCAAACACTGCTGTTTGGGACGTTACTGAAGGGGTAAGTATGGCCATTTTGTGTTTGGGGTTGAAGCCCCTCGCTAATCTGCGGAGCGGCACAGCAGAGAAATGCACATCCATAGGAAGGATATGGGATCGTGCAGCTACTGCCAGACCCTGCCTTGAACCCACCCCGCACCCAGCCCCGATGAGGATGCCCACCGCCATCATTGGTGAAGCCCACTGCAGCAACCATAAAATGGTTGGGATTCTCGCAGTCCTTCCCTTGCTATTTCTGACATTTTGAGTTGAGGCGGGCTTCCGCCAGGCTTCACCCCTGTGATACTGGTGCAGTGCTTAATTTGAGCTGGTGGTTTCTGGTGCTCAGCACCAACACTTAATTGTCAACACCGGCACTTAGGACAGCTGCCATATGGTGCCGCGGTTTGTGAAATTTAGAGATAAGCAGAACAACAGTTGTCGATTTAATTCAATATACATTAAAAACAACTGAAACCTGCCTCCCAAGTCATTCCTGTAGATTTGGGGGCCTCGAACAGTCTGAATTGTCACACCTGTAGGAGTGTGATGGTTAGTAGTTGTGTAGGTACTGTTATTGGCAGTGGCAATGGGCGGTGCAAGCTACAGTGGTCCCCTGACGAGGGCCCTGGCACTTACTGTTTTACAAATTAAGCACTGTACTGGTGTGTTACGAAGCATCAATGCTTGGCGCTGATGCCCCACTTGGCCCTGAATAGTAACGCCAGTCTCCTCTCTGGCACTACACTAATGTAATGTCTCATGAGTGAGTGTACTTTTGCGGTGTAAAATAGTTCCTCGTGGATTGCAATGCTTGCTTCCCATAGAAGGTGGAATGATACATCAAACAACCAATAGCACGATGTGAGAGAGCGACTCTGCAGGGCGGAGCCAAAGCCCACTGTATATTTCAAAGAACTGGTAGCAATAGGTTGTGCAGACGGCTGCACTGTCAAACTACGCTTAAACAAGCATCGGCAAAGCCAATAGATCTCCCCTTTGGGGTGTATTGGCTTTCCAGTGGTTTTAGCCATGCTGCACAGTATCCCAGAGGCTGTTCCGCATGGCTAAATAATTTTTTCAAGCAAAAAGCTTTTGATGTGGCTGGCTGTGTAGTTTTCGAACGCATTCACCACGCATGCATGCACCTACAAAAGGATGTGGCTGCTTATTTTTTTTCTCTAAGTTACCGATCCGAGTTAAATCGATAACAAAAAAGATTTTACAAAAACACGCAAAAGCATTTTTTTTAAGCAAGTAGGGGAACAAAAGGAGACTGGAAGCAGCAAAAGGGCTCTGTGGGGGTAGAAGAGACGTGTGGGTGGAGGCAAGTTTTTAAAGCAGAGGGGTGGCGAGGCAATTTGTGGATGAGAGGGTATAAGCAGCAGTGGGGGCAGGAGTGAGGGGGCAGTTTTTTAAAGGGGAAGGCAACACACTAATGAGGGGCAGAAGCAACATGGTGGCACGAGTGAGGGGCAGAAGCAACATGGGTTGTTGGTGGAAGAGGCAACTTGGGGGGGGTGCAGGTGGGGGGGATCAAACGGGCGAAAGACAGCTGTGCGGAGCTGGCATGGTAAAAGGACCCAGGGAGAAGGCAACACATGGGGATTGGGGGTCAAGTACACAGGCGAAAGAGAAAACACACCACAGCGGGGGGCACAAGAGGGAGCTAGTTGGAAAACACATGCGCTCTCATAGTGTGCTTGAAAAAAGTAGGGCACTGAAAAGCTGCAGGGGGAGAACTTAGAAGTGCGTCCATGCTCCAGGGAAGGGACAAACAAAAGACAAGAAGAGGAAGGAAAGCCAGCACTGATATCAAATAAGAAGGAAGCAAATGAGTGACATTGAAGCCAGCCAATGGAAAGCAATGGACGAGCTTTAAGCCCGCTGTAAGATAACAGTATGTCTGGTAACAGACGGCGCATGTGCTGTCTTAATTGAAACCTAAACCAGTTACAAGAATGTGGCATGGATTAAGCTATTGAAGGGTGGAGGCCAAAGGGGTGCCAAGTGAAACTTAAGAGTCCAGGGGTTGCAGTAGCCAGCCTATGGGTGGGCTAGCCATGATGTGCACAGTTTGAAGACATGGAGGGAGCAGTGATTGGTGTTGACCGAGAGAGAGTGCCCGAGTGTTAGAAATGCCCATAGTTTATTGTTGTGGAATAAGCACTCTTGCTCTTGTGACTGCCCAATACGTCACCCCTTAAGCATTTCAATGGAAGGTTCAAGTCGGGCCCGCATTTCATTGTTGCAGGGTCCTCATTTCAACGCACACAGCCGGAAAGCCCTCAAACCTTGACAGATTAAAGCCCCGCGATCAATGCATTGTTTGTAAAGCGCCTTCCGTTGCCAGATAGCGCCTTGCAGCCTTCCTGTGCAAGGAACTGGGACAGATTGTGTGCGTCTGCCTCCAGATCCGAGACTGCGCTTCGTGCCGCGCCAAGCTCCCCCTGAAACCAGAGAGACCGCTTGGTTTCTTTCCTGGAAATCTGCAGATTCCAAATTCTTAAATTGGTCCCCTAGAGAGATGACATCACCGCCGTCTTCCCGCCGCGAGAGTCCAGGGGAGTGTGCAATCTCTCTTTGGAGATGGGGTGAGCCCTTGGCTGCAACAAGGTACACTGATTACACAGAGAATGGAGCCCACGGAGTTAACCCATCGGTTGCTGGAGGGCGTTACTTTTTTAGGTCTGGTTGAAGAGTGCTGTGGCCTGCTGGTGCACAGACCTTGTGTGGCTATCACCACATTTACTACCACCATTCCAGCAGTAGCTTTCTGTCCTTCTAATATGTCAGTCACTTATGTCTGCCTCGGCAGAAAAAGTGCCCCTTGTTTGGCATAAGAGCTTTGAGAAAGAAAACGACGTGCACCAACAGCGTCTGTGAGGGCAGTGCCTGAAACACACGCCTCCAAGAAGGGCGACCACAGACCTTTGTGGGAGGGAGGTCCCATTAAAGTCAATGGAGGGGGTTATTTTTGTGGGCGGAGGGAGTTGCAGTGTGGGTGAACTCCTAAATTCAAGGGAAAATGTTTCGCTTGTAGGAAGGATGAAAATGATCCAAAGACGGGGGAAGCTCTCCCAGTCCTTAATTTGTAATAAATAAAATAAAAATCGGTGCCAGGGCTCTCGTCAGGAGGTCGCTGAAGCTTGCACCACACACTGCCCCTGCCAGCGCTGCCAAGAACAGTACCAACACAACTACTAACCCTCACACACTTACAAGTGTGGCAATTCGGACTATTTCAGGTCCCTAAAGCAGTAAAAATGGTTTGGGCGGCATGTAATAGTCATTTTTAATATATACTGAATTATTTTTTAACTGTTGTGGCCAGACAGCCCTAACTTGTGGCAGACTGTCACAACCGCTGGTGTTGACAATTAAGTGCTGGTACCGGGTACCGGAAACCACCATCTAAAATTTAGACTACTGCGCTCTTCAAATGAGAGGGAGTTTAGAGTTTTGGTTTTTACTTTTGATAAGCCAGAGAATTCATTTTAAGATAAAAGAATTTCAGTTTGTTGCAAAGAACATCGTTTTTTGATTGTCTTTCGGCCAGACACTTGAATGATGTAAAAAAAAAAAAACATTATGAAGTTATCTGACTGCAGACACTCCCTAGATAGCATGAAGGGACGCCTTGAAGCTCCTCCGAGAATGTGACACTAAACTCACCTTGAGATGTCACATTTCTTGAGACCTTGCATCGCAAGGTATCTGCATCAAACCAGACCTAAAACAACTTTGGCAAAGACAATAGGTATCGCCTACAAGAGAGCAACAGGCTTGGTCAATGTTTTTTGTAGCCATTTTGTACATCAGTGCTGCATGGCTGAAATTAAAAAAATAAAAATAAATAAGAAATAGGATACAGCCAGTGACGGCCACATCAGATTGCTTTTTTTTATTATTGGCAGGCAGGAGGCAACACCGACAGAGGGAAGACGTGTGGGAAGGCCATCAATGACAAGGGAGGGTGTGGTGAAAAATCGATCTGATGCAGCAAGCACGTGGCCGAGTCCTAGTGCTTTTTTATTTGTTTATTACGGGATAGGAGCACTGGGGGCAAGAGGCAACAGGGAGGGAGGCAACAGGGTGTGAGGGCGAGGGGCGTGGATGACATGGAGGGTGAGGGCAGGAGGTGACATAGACCATGGAAGTTGAAAGAGAGGGGCTTGAGGTAAGCTGAACACATTGAAGGCTAAGAGGGAGGCGCTGGAGGCAACCGGATGGACAGTGGAGAGTCGGTGGGTGGGAGTGACATGGATGGGGCAAGTACACAAGGGTGACCGAACAAAAAGACACACTGACATAGAGTGCTTAAAGACAAAGAAAAAAGAAGTGCCTAAAACAATTGAACAGTGGAAGGACGTGTAATGCATCCTTGCTATATGGGAGGGCCAAACGCAAAGAGGAAGGAAGCCTGTGGCAACTGACCACTAAGAAACAAGGAAATGAGAGTGACAATGAAGGCGACCAATGGTAAGCAAAGGGTGGTCTTTAAGCAAACTATAAGCTAACAGTATGTCTCACAAAAGACAGCGCATACACCGTCTTAGGCCGGACCCAAATAAAGGCTCCAGAGAAGCTACATTGTCATTAGGGCCTGTAGTCATGAATAGAGTTTTTTTGGGGGGGTAGAGTTCGCTTTTCCAATCCTAGCTGCCTATTGCATTCCAGGAGGGAGGTGAGAAAAGGCCGTTTTTTTGTCCCAAGATGCCCCTCTTGTCAATGATGGAGAGTGAACTGGAGCCCTATTCCTACCGGACTGGACTTGTAAAGACCTGATTGGGAGTTGTGTGAGGAGAAATATCCACATTTCTGGCGGAAGAGGAAATTCCTTCAGCAGTCTTGCCCAATGGTGGTGGCTTTTCATTTGCGGAATTTCCTGTGGATTTAGTTTCCTTCAGAAATGGCAGGATGGTCCATTATCACCCGTCTGTAAGTGGAAGATGTTTTGTCTGAGCTTGGGGCTAAAAATAGGCCGGGGCTCCTTTGCATCTGTGCTTTTACATACCAACCGCAGACCTGATGTGTATTTTCCAAGATGTACATGTGCAAACAAAGCAAGTGTTTGCCTTGGCATCTACTGCCCTGGGGTGTCAGAGGGACCGGTTTATCTCCTGCCTGCAGGTAAAGGTTGCAGAAGTCATGTGGGAGGGAAGGTATGCTGCTAGTCACAAGGTAACCCTGGATTTGGGGTGACTTGAGTAAAGATCTTTTGTGTTTTCCAGATTTCTTTTAGGGCTTTCCTGCATTCAGGTTTCCCCGTCAGTTGTCGAAAGACTGCGTACGATGTCAACACTGATAGTGTGCTTTGGCTCAGCCATTGCTAGGTTTCTTGGCAACCTCCTTTGCTGGCTTCTTATCCAATAGCTTTTGTTCCTTTGCTCCTTTGTCCCTCCCCTGGAGCACAGATTTTTACCGTCCTTTGGACTGGATGTCAGATCTCCTTCCACAGCTCACTACTTTTTTTGTTTTTCTTCCAGCGCTCCATGGACTTGTTTTCTTGCTCTCTCTCGTGTGTGCTGCTTCCAGCTCAGATCTCCTTCCTTGCCCCCCGTGCCTCCACCTCGCACATTGCTCCCCCTGCTCCTCTTTTTTCCCACTCAGCTTTTTTATTTTTTTTTAAAGGCTTCCTTGTTCCTACACATATGCGCCCTGATCCCACAGTGCAAACCATTGCTTTACCTGGCAGCGTTGAGTTGCTCCCACCCCTCCGCCCCTTTATTTATCCTCCAGCCCTATTTTTCTTTGGGTAATATATATATATATATATATATATATATATATATATATATATATATATATATATATATATATATAATTTTTTTTTTTTTTTTTTTTTTTTTTTCCTTTACTGCTCCAAGATTGCCATCCATCTTCTTCTTGGATTCGTAAATTTAAGGTTGAAAAGAAGCACATGCATGTGCATATATCGCTACATTAGTATTTATGTTTGCTGATGCTGTTTGGCATCGGCAAAAGCTTTATTTGTGTATATATACAGATGCTGCACAGCATTGACAAAGAATAAACAAGCATTTGCAATGCAATATGTCTTGTATTTACAAGAGTTTGAGCTATTGGCATTGTAAATGACAATGACTTTTATGTGTTTTTAAAACAGATTTTAAAAAAAGGCTTTGTCATTTACAATGCCAATAGCTGAAACTCTTGCAAATGCGAGACCTATTGCATTGCAAATGCCAGCGCCCGTGCTTTAATGTTTTTTTTAAATGCATCAGGAGAGAGCGTGTCCTGCCTGCAACAGCAGGCAGGACACAGCTATTTGAGAAAAGAGTGCTCCGAGGCTGTAATTAAAGCCTACCGAGTAACAATACAAGTAACAGGGGGTGTCGCCATGGGAGGTTACAAAATAAAAGGCGGAACTAAGGAGGGACTACTAAGCCTTTTGACTGATGAACAGCCACAGCTTATAGTGGACACTGACACAAGCCAATGAAAAATATGGGCGGAGAGTGGGCAGAGTTTCAAGTCCCTACCTGAATACAGCATGGCTCGCCGAGCAACACGGAAATTTGAACCTTGTGCGTTACAACTTTCAGACTGGTATTAACACGTTGACAGGACAGTCGTAGCATGCACATTTCAGGCTGGTAGTTATACCTTGATGGGGCAGTCACAGCATGCAAGTTTCAGACTAGTATTAATAACTTGACGGGGCAGTCACAGCATGCAAGTTTCAGGCTGGTATTAATTCCTTGACGGGACAGTCGTAGCTTGCAAGTTTCAGGCTGGTATTAATACCTTGACGGGGCAGTGACAGTATGCAAGTTTCAGACTGGTATTAATAACTTGACGGGGCAGTCACAGCATGCAAGTTTCAGACTGGTATTAATACCTTGACTGGGCAGTCACAGCATGCAAGTTTCAGACTGGTATTAATACCTTGGCAGGGCAGTCCTAGCGTGCAAGTTTCAGGCTGGTATTAATACCTTGACGGGGCAGTCACAGCATGCAAGTTTCAGACTGGTATTAATAACTTGACGGGGCAGTCACAGCATGCAAGTTTCAGGCTGGTATTAATACCTTGACGGGGCAGTCACAGCATGCAAGTTTCAGACTGGTATTAATACCTTGGCAGGGCAGTCCTAGCGTGCAAGTTTCAGGCTGGTATTAATACCTTGACGGGGCAGTCACAGTATGCAAGTTTCAGACTAGTATTAATAACTTGACGGGGCAGTCACAGCATGCAAGTTTCAGGCTGGTATTAATAACTTGACGGGGCAGTCACAGCATGCAAGTTTCAGACTGGTATTAATTCCTTGACGGGACAGTCGTAGCTTGCAAGTTTCAGACTGGTATTAATACCTTGACGGGGCAGTCATAGCGTGCAAGTTTCAGACTGGTATTAATACCTTGACGGGGCAGTCACAGCATGCAAGTTTCAGGCTGGTATTAATACCTTGACGGGGCAGTCACAGCATGCAAGTTTCAGGCTGGTATTAATACCTTGACGGGGCAGTCACAGCATGCAAGTTTCAGACTAGTATTAATAACTTGACGGGGCAGTCACAGCATGCAAGTTTCAGACTGGTATTAATACCTTGGCAGGGCAGTCCTAGCGTGCAAGTTTCAGGCTGGTATTAATACCTTGACGGGGCAGTCACAGCATGCAAGTTTCAGACTGGTATGAATACCTTGACGGGGCAGTCACAGCATGCAAGTTTCAGACTGGTATGAATACCTTGACTGGGCAGTCACAGCATGCAAGTTTCAGACTGGTATTAATACCTTGGCAGGGCAGTCCTAGCGTGCAAGTTTCAGGCTGGTATTAATACCTTGACTGGGCAGTCACAGCATGCAAGTTTCAGGCTGGTATTAATACCTTGACGGGGCAGTCACAGCATGCAAGTTTCAGACTGGTATTAATAACTTGACGGGGCAGTCACAGCATGCAAGTTTCAGGCTGGTATTAATACCTTGGCAGGGCAGTCCTAGCGTGCAAGTTTCAGGCTGGTATTAATACCTTGACGGGGCAGTCACAGCATGCAAGTTTCAGACTGGTATTAATACCTTGACGGGGCAGTCACAGCATGCAAGTTTCAGACTGGTATTAATACCTTGACGGGGCAGTCATAGCGTGCAGGTTTCAGGCTGGTATTAATACCTTGACGGGGCAGTCACAGCGTGCAGGTTTCAGGCTGGTATTAATAACTTGACGGGGCAGTCACAGCATGCAAGTTTCAGACTGGTATTAATACCTTGACGGGGCAGTCACAGCATGCAAGTTTCAGACTGGTATTAATACCTTGACGGGGCAGTCACAGCATGCAAGTTTCAGACTGGTGTTAATACCTTGACACAGCAGATGTAGCGTGCAAGTTTCAGACTAGTATTAATTCCTTGACGGGGCCGTCATAGCATGCAAGTTTGAGGCTGGTATTAATACCTTGGCTGGGCAGTCCTAGCGTGCATGTTTCAGGCTGATGTTAATACCTTGGCGGGGCAGTCATAGCATGCAAGTTTCAGGCTTGTGTTAATACCTTGACACAGCAGATGTAGCGTGCAAATTTCAGACTGGTATTAATACCTTGACGGGGCAGTCGTAGCTTGCAAGTTTCAGGTCGGTATTAATACCTTGGCAGGGAAGTCAAAGCGTGTAAGTTTTAGGCTGGTATTAATACCTTGACAGGGCAGTCATAGCGTGCAAGTTTCAGGTCAGTATTAATACCTTGGCAGGGAAGTCAAAGCGTGTAAGTTTTAGGCTGGTATTAATACCTTGGCAGGGCAGTAATAGCGTGCGAGTTGCATGGCTGGTATTAATACCTTGACGGGCAGTCCTAGTACACAAGTTTCAGCCTAGTATTATTACCTTGACAGGGTAGCTATAGCTTGTAAGCTTGAGTCTTAATTTCTTATAAATTCCCTGGATTCCTGGCAGTTATAGTTTGCAAGCTTCAGACTTTTATTAGTCTGGAATGTTGAGAGCTTCATTGAAGAAAGTGAAGTAGGTCAGGGCCAATAATGTCTGGTATAAGCCTTCTACTCCAACATTCAAATGTTTGTTTCTCTTTTTCCCCCTTTTTATATTTGGAACGTTCTGCCCTGAGTTCTATGTTCTAATGGTATTATACCCGTCTGCCTTGCCATGTACCGGGTTGTCTAATTATTGGCCCTGACCACTCACTCTGGCTCAGGTCCTATAAAAACTTGCCTAACCCTCTGCAGCGGGCTATAATGCTACATTAATGCCTTGAAAGCTTCATTATAGCTTACAAGCTCCTGACCCTTATTAATTAATAGAAAGGGCAGTTATCATCAGCCAGCTTCAGATCCTTATTAATTCCTTGACAGGACAGTGATAGCTTGCAAGCTTCAGACCCTTATTTATTCCTTGACATGGCAGTGATAGCTTGCAAGCTTCAGACCCTTACTCATTCCTTGACAGGGCAGTGATAGCTTGCAAGCTTCAAATCCTTATTCATTCCTTGACAGGGCAGTGATAGTTTGCAAGCTTCAGATCCTTATTAATTCCTTGACAGGACAGTGATAGCTTGCAAGCTTCAGACCCTTATTTATTCCTTGACATGGCAGTGATAGCTTGCAAGCTTCAGACCCTTATTCATTCCTTGACAGGGCAGTGATAGCTTGCAAGCTTCAGATCCTTATTCATTCCTTGACAGGGCAGTGATAGTTTGCAAGCTTCAGATCCTTATTAATTCCTTGACAGGACAGTGATAGCTTGCAAGCTTCAGACCCTTATTTATTCCTTGACATGGCAGTGATAGCTTGTACGCTTCAGACCCTTATTTATTCCTTGACATGGCAGTGATAGCTTGCAAGCTTCAGATCCTTATTCATTCCTTGACAGGGCAGTGATAGTTTGCAAGCTTCAGATCCTTATTAAATTCCTTGACAGGGCAGTGATAGCTTGCAAGCTTCAGATCTTGATTGATTCCTTGACAGGGCAGTGATAGCTTGCAAGCTTCAGATCCTTATTAAATGCCTTGACAGGGCAGTGATAGCTTGCAAGCTTCAGATCTTTATTAATTCCTTGACAGGGTAGTGATAGCTTGCAAGCTTCAGACCCTTATTCATTCCTTGACAGGGCAGTGATAGCTTGCAAGCTTCAGATCCTTATTAAATGCCTTGACAGGACAGTGATAGCTTGCAAGCTTCAGACTACTATTATGTCTCTTGAATTAACCAAAGGTGCTAAAATCCTCGTCTGAGATGAATATCAAAGAGGTCTCACAATGAAAACAATTTGTTAATGGGGCTATTTAAGAACCCTGGAGCAATTGAGAAGGGAAGGGGAAGAAGCATCGACTAGTGTGATGACGAGGCGAACATCAATAGAGGTCCAAAGCTTCATTAAAAAAAAAAAGTATTTATATTTTATTTTTAATTAACATACACTAAAAATCATGTTAAAAATAGTTACTAGTTGTTGTTATAAAGAATACTACAATTGACAATTCACTGTGTTGCACATGTCACCAGCACTAAATATGCAAGACTGTCTGAGGGTGAGCGGCATCTGGGGGACCATTACTTGCACAATCTGAGTCCTAAAGTGTCACTATCTCGACCCCCAATTGACGTCCGTGACAGGACGTTCTGATCTTGCAGCTTGAAAGGGCAGTGCCACCACCAGCTGTTAAACAGAGCACTATGCCTCCCCCTTACAGAGCAGCCAATCATGATGCTTAGCGGCGTATGATTGACAAGCTGCTGAACCAATGCTCACAAATGCATTCTAATTAGACCGTGAAAGGCCGGGTGAATAGGCCAATCAATATAGTCTGACTAGCTTCACGGTGATTGGCCTTCTTTGTCAGGCTGTGGTGTCAGTGCAAGGGCTGTGAGCAAGACCATTTTTGTAAATCCCTATTGTACAGCTCAGACTGCTAACAGGAGTGCAGCTGGACATTTGTGAGAAAGATTATGAAAAGCAGCAGGCGATTGAGTTGTAGGTGAGGTGGGTTTTCATGACTGCAGAGGAAGAACCAATGCAGAGGTCCTGATGCTGCAGAGGAAGAACAGATACAGTGGTCCTGATGCTGCAGAGGAAGAACAAATACAGTGGTCCTGATGCAGTGGAGGCTTGAACTAAATGGCTGAAGCCAGGTCGAGTGCAGCTGTTCGGGGTAAGCATCTACTATAGGACCCTGCACCATGTTATGGCTGTGGGCAGACACCTGACAGCCCCTTCTAACCCTACACTTCTGCCAGGACAGAATGCCCAGAGCTGCACCTGTGATCAAGTAAGCGGAGGGAAATGGGTGCTACCTAGGTGTATGCCTGTGTCATTGTTTTTGTGTGTGTAAGCACATGTGTTAGTGAGTGAATGGCTGCCATCTGAGAGTGAATGAAGATGGATATCTGTGGGGTGGTTCTTGGGATAATGGTGGCCATATTGGGTGTAGAGCTACTTTGGTGTACAATGGTTCTCCTTGACCTACTGTGGGTATTGTAGACTTTATAGTTGCCATTCGTGGCATGTAGTTGGCCTGGCACAATAGGGCCCTCCTTGGCATATTGTGACAGTCGGGGACATTATCATACCCTTAGCATAATGTAGTTCTGGCCTTATTTACAGGCACTTTTTTGGCATATCCTGTGCTTTCTACGCATTAGCGTAGCCCTGACATATGCTGTCCTCCTTGACATTGTGGGCATTCTAGGCATGTTGACTGTCCTGGCATAAGGTGTATATCCTTCGTATAACCAACAATAGGGACGGTGCACCCAAATAATCCTCTACACCACCTACTGTAGTGTGGTGTGCGTGCATGTTTCAAATATCACAAGTGAGCGTGCCGATGATACCCAGATAAATTAGTGCCCACGCCACATTCCTTGGATATATTTGTATACATGTCTTAGGGATTTCATTCACAGGTACCACCTGTGGCTTGCTTCATCATTGGACCCACAACCAGATCATCTAATGCGAGTAGGAGGCTCTACGTGTTTGACACACATGTCAATACAGCGGACTCTCTTCCTTGACGAATGTGTGACTACAGGGACCATCCTCCACTGTAAACCCCATGATGCCTTAATAATAATAATTAAGGCCTCATGGGGTTTACAGGGGAGGACGGTAATAATAATTAAGCCATCGATGGCCATACTGGAAAGAGTCCGGGCAGTATGTCTGTATTTTACGTGCATGCTTCATAAAGGGTTGAGATGAAAGCATATAACTAGGTGAATCAACCTTCTTTGTTACTCAGGGTAAAATACCTATTTAGGTCCTGAAGAAAGCAGCCTGGCCCTTTGCAGGCAATTATACGGGCCGAAACATGTCGACCCATAAATGTTAAGGACCATAGAATCCCGACAAACATCTCACTGTTCTTAACCTTGCCCTAGACCTCGTACATTAAAACTCTAACGGAGGTTCTATAGGCATTCTTAACACACCCACGTCCTTGCACATACTTCTTCAAGAGCTCCGCTTACAAACCCGTAGAGCCCGCCCACTCACATTAGGTGATCTGGGTGTGGGTCCAATGATGAAGCAAGCCACAGGTGGTACCTGGGGGTGAGGATCCTAAAACATATATATCCAAGAAATGTGGCGTGGGCACTAATTTACCTGGGCGCCATCCGCACACTCGCTTGTGATATTTCAAAACATCCACGCTACAGTAGGTGGTGTAGAGTATCATTTGGGTGCACCCTCCCTATTGTTGGCTATGGTTTATAGTTTGGGAAGTTGAGGGCCCACCCAGATCAAAGCCATTCCATTCCTTCTAAGTTTTGACGTATACCGTTAATATACTGTAAGCGTTCTGGGCAGTATGGTGGCCCTGGCATAAGATGGCCCTCCTTGACCTATGTGTGCCTTCTGGGCCATATGTGGTCATTGAATAAAGTATTACTCCATGGCGTATTGTGGGCACTCTGGATGTTATTGTAGCCCTGACTTATTGAGGTCTTCCGTGAAAATGTGGGCACCCTGGGCACCTTGGTGGCCACAGCATGGAGTAGCTCTCCCAAACATATAATTTATTGAAGGCATTATGTGGCCCTGGAATGAGCATTTTGTGAGTATATTATAGCATTTTAGCCCGCTGCAGAAGGCTATACTAGTTGTTAAAGGCCCTGAACTCAAGTTGTAGGCCTGAGCCGCACACAAGTGCCTTTAGCAACTGGTATAGCACGAGGAAGAAGGGCTATAAGGCTATTCTTACATTTCACCCATTAAGGGTGGAATATTTTAAAATAAAAAGGGGAAACATAAAGACAGCCGTTATAAGCCCGTGGCTACAACATTGTCTTCAATGGAGTGCTTAACATTCAAATGTTCTAATAAGCATTATTTGGACTACCAAGAGGGTCATCCTTGATATATTGAGGGCATCCTAAACATTTTGATGGCTATCACTGGCAAAATGGTGACCGTGGCATAAGTTGGCCATGCTTGAGAGATGTGGAGATGCAGCTATTTCAGGCGTGATGCTATCCAACGCTTATGGAGGCCACTGATGCCTTTTTGTGGGAATCCAGGTATAATGCGCGCATCCCTGAAATATGGCAGCTCGTCGTCACTGAAATGTCGTCGTACATAGTCCCGTTAGGTAGATTGAGTCTGTGTGGGGCAGTATTGCTCATGATTATTGGATTAAAAGTAATAAGCTGGTATATGGAAATGAAACTCTAGGATTTACAAAAATCCAAATGCCAATATTTGCATGGAAAAGTAATTTAAAAAGATTTTTGCAAGCTTTTATTACTTAAATTGCGTTTCTTCACAAAATATTATACAATGTTTTTTGGGTAAATATGTATGCTTTTTCTTGCATTTCCAGAATATATTTAAAATTATATTTAAGTGATAATTAAGGCCGGGTTCGAGGCGCCTACTACTGATGTTATTTCCTAGGTGCCAAAAAGGACTTGCTGCCCGCTTATTTTATCACTCTTCTAGAGTCATGTCCACATTTCTGTTGCTAAGCCTATTATGACGTCACTAGTACTGCTGTCGGAGACCTGAACCTGTAAGATTGACATCACTTCCAAACCATGTCTGCTGTCTAAATCTGTATGGTTTCTGTATCCTCGAGCGTCTTGGATCTGTCTAGGATAGCTCCATTGATTTAAATGAGGAGGTCTGTGTATCTGTCCAACCCGTTGGGTAGCTCCATTCATTTAAATGATGAGGTCTGTGTATTTGTGTAACCTGTTGGGTACCTCCATTCATTTAAATGATGAGGTTTGTGTATTTGTGTAACCTGTTGGTTTGCTCCATTGATTTAAATGATGTTCGTATCTTTCTAACCCGTTGGGTTGCTCCATTGATTTAAATGATGTTCGTATCTTTCTAACCCGTTGGGTTGCTCCATTGATTTAAATGATGAGGTCTGTACATCTCTCTAACCCATTGGATAGCTCCATTGATTTAAATGATGAGGTCTGTGGATCCGTCTAACCCGTTGGATAGTTCCATTTATTTAAATGAGGTCTGTGTATCCGTCTAACCCGTTGGATAGCTCCATTCATTTAAATGATGAGGTCTGTATCTTTCTAACTAGTTGGATAGCGCCATTCATTTAAATTATGAGGTCTGTATATTACTAACTAGTTGGATAGATTCATTGATTGAAATGATGTGTGTATCCGTCCAACCCGTTGGATAGCTCCATTTTTTTTAAATGAGGTCTGTGTATCCGTCTAACCCGTTGGATAGCTCCATTGATTTAAATGATGAGGTTGGTATCTTTCTAACACGTTGGAGAGCTCCATTCATTTGAATGATAAGGTCTGTATTTGTTTATATTTTTCCGGACCCCTCCAGTCCAAGTAGATGTTCACTCCCAACGCTGGTTCGTGCTTTGCAGCCTCCCTTGCGTGTCGCAATCCTGGACTTTTGCAGACCTGACTCATTGGAGGGTTTGTCCGTGTAGGGGCGGGATACCGCTTACATATCCACTCTTACACAACATAAGCTGTGCAGAGATCTCAAGCTGGACAAATAAAAAGGGTTATAAAGTTCTAAATGTTGGAATGACGCATCGCGGACGGAGTCCTGTCCTCATTCCAAAACAAATGACTCATTTCCAGGCCAGATGGGGGGAAGCTGATCCCTCTGAAGCTGGCAGACACTGGATGATGGAACAGGCAGGTCACAGCTGGTTATTATTTTTTTAAGGTGTTAGTACGATTTTCATTTGAAGGGTGAGGACCCTGAGGTTTTGCCATAATCAGTTGGCAATTAATTTTCCATGCGCCGCCTATGGAAACCCCGCAAAATAGTGCAGAAAAATGCAATATTGCGACCTGTCTTGATGCATTTCCCAGATGTGCGTCTTACAAGACGTCTCTTACGGTATGCCATGTACAAAAGCGCAACAAACCATTCCTTGTGATGATCAAACCGAGGCTGTGCATAAGAGGTGCAGGAACGAGTGATGCAAGTTCATGAATAAGGTCGCGATCGGGTGCGGCACGCCGATAGGAATGATTCAGGAATGTGTGCAAGTGTAGGGAAGAATTTACTCCCCATATGCTGCAGGATGTCCATCCTGAAGATGGCATAGCTCCTGGGGGCACCCTGGGTCTCCAGAGGTGGTATGGGGTGCTGTTGGTTGCCTCCCACCAGGTGGTGTACAGCCTTGATGATGTGGGAGGGAGTAGAGGGGCAGCTACACAGCTCTGGTGCAGTAGGGAAAGAACTGCTTGGGTTTTATTAGCACTTTGAGTCGATTATTGGTCTGTAGGATGCTCTTCGGTGATCTGTATGGAGTGCGCACGCGACCAAGAAGGGTCTCCTCTTCCCCCATTGGTGAGAGGACCAGAGCTTGGTGGGTGGTTCTGTAGTCTATTTCTGGATGGTCAGGTTTGAGCAGGAGTTAATACCAGGACATATGAAGTTGTCTTTCTGATGTTTCTTCGTTGTCGAGGATCAATCTGAGTGATCTTGCACCGTTGGAGAATTGCGGCGGGAATTGGTCCAGATTGAAGCCGAACGAGGGTTCCTGGATCTAATATCCACGTCGTCCTCACGCTGACAGTACCAGGTTAGTCCAGTTCATCTTGAGTATGTGCTCAGCATCGGGACCTAGATGAGGAAGAGACCGGCCGAGTCTCGTTGGATGGTGTTGATTGTCAACTTTCAGATTGACTTGTGTTCGATGGAGCACTGGTGAACCCTGACCCCGTCTTGGCAATGAGGACCCTCAGCGGCTCAATGCAGAAGGAAAGGATGGACCCTTGAGGTACTTCCCAAGCTCCTAGGGGCCGCTGAGATGTGTCGATGCCCACGTTCAGAAGTAAATCTCAGTCTAGCCGTCTTGAGATGGGCCAGTGTTGGCGGATTGCAATTGTCAAACCTTTCATTGGCGCGTGTAATATGACTGTTTTTTAGCCACACAAGTTCATACCGGTTAACCTTGCCACTTCCATTTTTAGGTCTTATGTTAGCGAAGACCTTTTGATTGTAATAAAATAATGTAAGTATTATACTTGTATACTATTATAGGATATGGGCTTTCAGCCAGCGCTGTTTATCCATTGGTCTGTTCTTGTGTTATTCACATGCGACTTCAGGATGACCGCATGGGGCTGGGTCATCCCTCTTCTACCATTGGATAACTTCACTCTGAGTGACTGCATTCTGCTCTTTCACAAGGCGCACATTGACACACAAAGTAGTCCCTTCACCACCGGGGATTGTTATGGCAATGTGTTTTTTGAGGGGAAAATAAATCTTTTGGATTTTTTTCAGTGTTTGTGTTTAATATTGCGGTGGGCTCAGCTGCATTAAACAACAATCGTTACAATAAAAAAAACATTGGCAAAGTCAAAAGGCTGCAGCCAACGCCAGCCCAATTGACTTTGCCAGTGCTTGTGAGTTATATTGGGTTAAGCGGTGCTCAACTAACCTCATTACGGCACCGCCTGCTCCCCAAAATTAATTAGCCTTGATGTCAGGAAAGCCAACTCTGGGCCAATCAGAAGTGTAATAAAATGAAATAATCAAAGCATAGATCCTCCCACATCATATCTCTGACTTTTTACTTGCTACACACGTAGTGCTTAGGACCAGGTTCAAGGAGCACTTTACAAAGAACAAAAGAAAAGCACAATGTGCTAGATAGGAAGCTGCGACTAGAAGGGGTGGGTCGGCGAATAGCATCATTACTTTTTAGGGGGAGTTTATAGGGGTGCATGTAGAAGGACTTAAAAAAGGAAAGTCGTTTAGTGGTCTGTCTGTGTCTCATTATGTAACAAAGCCTATATCATAACATTAAATATAACTTAAGAGGGGCGTGACTTACTGGCTCCTGGATGGATGTCTTTGTGCAGCGCTCTGCAGGGCTGGGAGCAGGTACCCCAGGCAGGTACCCCAGGCAGGAGAGGGGCAGACTTGAGGCACGAGAGCTGAGAAGTGCAGGTACCCAGTACCGGACAGTACAGCCCATTTAAAGCACTGTCTGGGGTTCTATTGAATGCGTGCAAAGGTAGACATCACAGAAACAGTGGTACATTTCCAGAAGGCGCAGTCCCCACTGGAGGTTTGCTGGGCCATAGGCCTGCCAACGAAAGGTCTTGAGGGTAAAACGTAGGACACTGGGACTGTTTCGGTCGAAATGGAACTCAAAAACAGGAGGAGGCTACTCAAGTGGCCTCAAAAACCGAGGACTTTCCTTTAGAGGGCACAAAGTAGGGCTTATTTTGACCCGAGGGTTGCAAGTGGGGCCACTGGCACTCATTTTTGTGGGACCAGGGCTTATTTTTCCCTCAAACTTTGATCCAGATCACGAGAGAGAAAAACAGAAGGGGAAAAGAAAGAGGAAGAGAAAGATGGAAAAGAAGTGAAAAAGCAGGAATCAGAAATAACCCCCTTCGAGTTTCGCGCCGAGGTGCAGGTGTCTGTGGCTACCTGACATAGCAGGTAACACACTCACTGGTGGGTCTTTGACTGAGTGGCGATCCTCTCCAACCACTGGTCTAGTATACCTTTTTATGGCTGTGTATGTCTTAGCAGAGTATTAAGAGGTATACCTCACACATTTGGTCGTGAAGAAAGCCGCTACATGTCTACGGAGGGTATAAGGCTGAAACATGTTGACCATGACAACACTATGAATGGTTTAATCCACTCCTGCTCTAGGACTCGCTCTTAATCCTAACACTGGGATGCCCCAATAAAGTCTTTGGTGTCCTCGGAGTTAGCTTTAACTCAAATACACTTTCACAAACTTCTGCATTACCCCACCACACCCTGCTTCTCTACAGGTTTTAGTATACCTCTCATCTTTATACTAAAAACATCCCGGAGCTCCTCCATCTCAGTGAGGGGGTTGCAACCCGCTTTGTGACCAGGCTCACATTGCGAGGAGGTTACCCTATGATGAAGCATGCCACCTTCGGGTGGGTGAGGGAAACCGTCCTATAAAAGACAGTCCTTCACTCCTCTGCTATCCCCCACCAGACCTAGGGGGTCATTCTGTGTTGCATGAAAAATAACCTGCCAGAGTGAGTTAAAGGGCCAGGGAATGTCTGGAGTTGGATGAAAGAGGCACAAGGTGGAGTCCAGACTATGCGGCCTTACTATTCTTCAATGGTGCGGGCTGAGGGCTTCTGAGCAAAATGTTGGGCCCGGCACTTATCCTTTTACAAATTGAGCAAAGTTCAGCTTTTCTTGGAACTGGGCAGAACCCCACAACGCAAGAGGGCAGAACTTCGAAGAGTCTAGAAGGTGTTGCTGGCTGGAGGTTGAGGCGCTCCCCTACGGTATCCTGCAACAGCTTGTGTTCACAGAGAGGACAGTAACTACTTGTTTACAGAGCACCAAGGGGCGAGAGATTGCACGGCTTGTACGTACCCGAATGCTGAACTTGGAGAATGACAGAAGGGTATTCGAGGGTCCTGAACAAGAGACCTGGATGATGACTGGAGACTTTGTTCAGGCATCAAGGGGAAAAATGGACATTAAGTGAGTGTCAGTGTTGAGTTTTAGGACTTTCATGTTTCCCTGTCCTGGCCTTTTATTCCGCTGGGCATTTCCCTGGTGGGCTGGAGCCCCTGGAGGCTGGTTTTGTGAGCCCAGGGCTTAATTTGAACCAGTGGTTTCCTGAGCTCGGCACCGGCACTTAATTGTCAACACCAGCACTTATGACAGTGTGCCACATGGCGGCGCTTTCTGTCCAATTTAGAGATGAACACAACAGTTGTTTATTAATTCTATTTACATTGAAATGCTTATACCTGCCACCCAAGGCATTCTTTCGGGGCCTGGAACAGTCTGAATTGTTACATGTGTAAGAGTGTGATGGTTCGCAGTTGTGTTGGTACTGTCATTAGCAGCGCTGGAAGGGGCAATGGGTGGTGCAAGCCGTGGTGTCCTCCTCACGCGGGCCCTGGCACTTAAGTTTTTTTACAGATTGAACACTGCCACTGCCATTCCTGGTGGTTTGGTTACTTTCCCGGCTCCTTGGGGTTGATAGAGCAGGCCCAGGAGGTCTACAAGGTAGAGAGACAAAGGAGGGCAGGGGGAGGGACTGAGAGAGGGCGAGCATCTAAGAGGGAGGAGAGGGCGAGCATGAGAGAGGGCGAGCATGAGAGAGGGCGAGCATGAGAGAGGGAGAGAGAGAGAGAGGGAGAGAGAGGGAGAGAGAGAGACACAGAGAGAGAGAGAGAGAGAGAGAGAGAGAGAGACACACAGACACAGACAGAGACAGAGAGAGACACAGACAGACCCGTGCGAGCTTTTTTGCCGGGGCTGCTTTTGGTTCTCCCGTCAGCCCCTGTCCCCTCCCCTCTCCCCTCTCCCCCTTATTGAGTCTTCTATTTCTATGAAAGTTGGTATTTTTCGGGGTAGCACTCCTTGGGGGTTACTTGCACTGATGTCTTTATTGATGGCGAGATGAGCGCGTGAAGTTGGCAGTAAATAAGAATTGTACTGCGCTTCCTGCTCATTTATGCAACAAAAACGAGTTGATCCTTATTACATGTTTTAACATATATCGCACCTTATGGCATGCCGTAACATACAGCATATCATCATATATATGATATCATACAGCATGTTATAACATAGTAAATAGTATGCGGTGCTATAGAAGTCTCTCCGTTCCATAATAGACGCCATTACATAGAGCACAGCATATGAAATACGAGAAAACATGTATCGTCAAACATACTGTGTAACATAACATAGATCATATCTAACATACAATGCACACCCAATGACTGAAGACTCTTAGTAGGTGTGGCTGCTATGGTCTGCACCATCGCCGGGCTCTGCTGCAGACATGCCACCTGGGTATTCTGCCAAGCAGTGCCAACGCATGCATAATCATCTAAGGAACGCTTCCCAGGAACAGAAGTCGGTCATAGGAAAAAGTGCTGTGGCAGAACAACAGTAAGGTAATCCGAACCCCCAGGGGCAGCTGGCAGGTTGGTTGGCTGCGTGCCCGCTCTCCCAGTGGGCGCTGTGGCACCCACAGGGCCAGCTATCATCAAGCGGACACTGGCACCAGGAGGGCGGAGCTGCAGTTCCTCCCAATCACTGCATTAAAGGCTTACGTGTCCAGGCAGGGCAGAGAGACGTCAAGGGAAATCAGCCAGGTCCCAACCGGTCACACCTTCGACAGGAGAGTGGGGCTGGGGCTGGGTCAGTTTCAGCGTGGACTCCTGTGCCCATGGCGTGCACTCCCAGGTCCTCACGTGTGCTCCAGGGAGCCTGTGTGGACAGTCACAATTTAATATAGAAGACTTATTCTTGGGACAAACTCAGAAATCTTTGCGAGCGCCAGGAAAATAATATTCAAAGACCTTAGCTTCTGAAAATAGAGGCAAGTTCACAACAGGAAAATAAAGAACTAAGTGCGTTTTAGGGACTTGTAGAGGTCATTTACAGCCCGAAAGCGTTTTGCCCTGCAAGGGTCATATGAAATATGCATGAGGTTAAATTGTGGCCGGGCTTTCCAGACCCTCGTTCAGGGAGTCCGGATTTGTGCATTCCACTTCCGCCTGTGGGCAGTCCGGCAGATTTTCCACTGCGGTAACAAGGGGAGAAACCGAGAAAGTTAATGCAAAGCGTTACCAGCATGCACCGGCCGTACAAAGTGCTTGCAATACACACAATGCCGGCACTTTGCGCTGGTGTCTGTTGTGAATCCCAGATATTTTCCTTGTTTGTGTCTCTCTTCCTATCTGTTGTGTACAATTGGATGTGTCTGTATGGCCTGTGCCTGAGAGTGTACTAGTGTGGGCTCGTCCCAAATTATTATGGGTTTTAAGGTCTTTCAGAAGGTTTCGGCAAGACGTTTCCCACTGAGGTCCAACTAGCCCATCAACCTCACGAGCTCATTGGCTTAGAAAAGAAACAGAATTCTCATTGGTCCTACTGGACTCATATATCAAAAGTGGGTATATATATATCTATATCAAAAGGGGGGCCCTTTGCGGTTACCCCACTGTGGCCTGGGGGGTGGGGGGAAGGAGGTGGGGTCAAGGTGCCCCTATCGGGCCCCATTATATGGGCTTTTTACGGGGTTTTTTGGGACTCGAAGACTGTCATGTTCTGAAATAATTTCTGCAATGACGCAAGAGAACACTTGCCCTTGCGATAACCAATCAGATCCCTCGGTACCACAGATCCAGCTCTGGATCCGTGGAACCCAAAAGAACATCTGGGGCAAAAAGGCTCTCTCGTCCAATCAGAACCTCACCCTCCTTTTCAAAAAATGTATTTCAGTGCCATATTTCAAAATTATTATTCTTGAATTCCAAATGGCAGAGATATAGAAAAGTGCCACCCCGTTAAAGCCCAGTCTGTAACTTTTAAAAAGCTTATTTCTACAAAACTACTCAATTGATTTACAATAAACCAAAAATCGCACGCTGGGTATAATTCTACTTTCATGAAGTCTCTCTGTAACTTTGTTACAAATTCTCGGGTGCGATGCAATACCTTTTGCTCTGTAGGATGCAGATCTGTGGTGCAGGGGTGGTTTGTACTAATTTATTTTCAGTTCCATTTCATAGTCAGTGCCTGGGGGTAGTGACAATAACTTGTTTTTATGTAGCACCTCACGCCACGCTGCAGTTGTTTCAGCCTCTGAGCTCTAGAAACTACAGGCGTTACTATTGCCCAACATACTAGTAACCAAAGGATGAGCTTGCCTTACCGGCATTCAAACATGTGACCTGCGGCTCCCAGGACATGTCCTTATGGAGTGTTTAAGTCGCTGAACTGTCTTGTTAGCAAAAAGTAAGTGTGCTCCGCAGTGGTGGCCGCTAGCATGGAAAAGTGGCGGGGCAGCGCGGGGAACAAAAAATAGAAAATAAAACTTTCCTCCGGCCTCCTCACCGCGCTCTTCAGCTCAGGAGCTGCACGCGCAGGATCCCAGACTCCCCTATGCCAATCCAGACGCTGCTCTCATGCTGGTATTACCTAGCCTGAGAGAAGAGCCGCGTTTGGGGGGAGCGGGCTGGTTTCACGCTCCAGCAGGGACTGGGAGCTTGTGCTCCTGAGTCCTGCTGATATCTCCAAGCAGCAGCCTGGATTCATCCAATGGCACATGTTGGTTTGGCCGTCGTAAGACGGCTGTCCAAACCGATATGCGCACTTGGTGCCCTGAGCCCACCACCACTGCTGCTGATGGCCTCGCCCTCAAGATTTCGCTGCGGCTCCCTCCTACATGTAAAATAAAATTGTAATAAAGCAGTTTTATTAATTGCTTTATTATCATTTTATTTTACATATTTTCATGCTGGGTCCAGCAGTGGGGTGACGCTCCTCCGCCTTTACAGAGGAGCCGCCCCTGGTGGTTTACCAAAGGAAATACTTTTGCTGGTTGCAGCCAATGCAGATGTTGTAAGGCCCCCTTGTTTTAGGCCCACAGTGGTGAGTATGAGGCCAGTTGTGGCTGTGGAAAGAGTTTCTTGGGGACAGTGTTGTACAAGCGGTTAGTCTACGCGGGGACATTCCCAGTATCGCATTGAACCCGATTTGGATAGTCGCCATGGGTAGTACAGTATCTGACCTAACCAGAGGAGTTGCGTGCCTAAACTCCCGTGGAAGAGACTTTGAACACCTAATGCAACCGCTCGGTGTCTGGGTCTACATTCGGGTGCTTGGCCCTCGGAAGGCCAACTACCGATTTGTGACTCTTGTTGAAGGAGAAGGCGGTCGTCCCCTTCGACAAGAGCCACGAATAGGTTGTTGGCCAGGGGCGATACTACAGAAATAATAGAGATACCTCCAAGGTTATTCCTTCCTACAAAAGACAAGAAATCGAAGGGTTCATTGCTTTTATTTTTATTATGCATGGACATAAAAATACAGGCCAGGCTTATAAGTGGCCAGCCCAGACGCCAGAGCATGGGGACATTCACACCTCCCTCAGGCGCCCTATGTAGGTTTCTACACAGAACCGCTCACAGGTGCCTGGTGTACTCCTTTATACTGGATAGAAGTCATTGGGTGAGTAAGTGACTCTGGTTAGAAGATGCTCCTGCAAACATGTCCTCTGCACGCGATCAGCCCAGTTGCTCTTCAAATGAATGAGTGCTTTAGTCAGGGCGGAGAGTGTTGCTCGCCTCTGCAGCTCTGCATCTCTGCCTCCCTGACTTCCATCTGATGCTCCTTTGTCCATCTCTGCCCCCCTGCCTTCCATCTGATGCTCCTTTGCCCATCGCTGCCTCCCTGCCTTCCATCTGATGCTCCTTTGTCCATCTCTGCCTCCCTGTCTTCCATCTGATGCTCCTTTGCCCATCTCTGCCTCCCTGTCTTCCATCTGATGCTCCTTTGCCCATCGCTGCCTCCCTGCCTTCCATCTGATGCTCCCTTGTCCATCGCTGCCTCCCTGCCTTCCATCTGATGCTCCTTTGTCCATCTCTGCCTCCCTGTCTTCCATCTGATGCTCCTTTGCCCATCTCTGCCTCCCTGCCTTCCATCTGATGCTCCTTTGTCCATCTCTGCCCCCTGCCTTCCATCTGATGCTCCTTTGTCCATCTCTGCCCCCTGCCTTCCATCTGATGCTCCTTTGTCCATCTCTGCCTCCCTGCCTTCCATCTGATGCTGCTTTGTCCATCGCTGCCTCCCTGCCTTCCATCTGATGCTCCTTTGTCCATCTCTGCCTCCCTGTCTTCCATCTGATGCTCCTTTGCCCATCTCTGCCTCCCTGCCTTCCATCTGATGCTCCTTTGTCCATCTCTGCCTCCCTGCCTTCCATCTGATGCTCCTTTGCCCATCGCTGCCTCCCTGCCTTCCATCTGATGCTCCTTTGTCCATCTCTGCCTCCCTGTCTTCCATCTGATGCTCCTTTGCCCATCTCTGCCTCCCTGCCTTCCATCTGATGCTCCTTTGTCCATCTCTGCCCCCTGCCTTCCATCTGATGCTCCTTTGCCCATCGCTGCCTCCCTGCCTTCCATCTGATGCTCCTTTGCCCATCGCTGCCTCCCTGCCTTCCATCTGATGCTCCTTTGTCCATCGCTGCCTCCCTTCTGATGCTCCTTTGTCCATCGCTGCCTCCCTGCTTTCCTTCTGATGCTCCTTTGTCCATCGCTGCCTCCCTGCCTTCCATCTGATGCTCCTTTGCCCATCTCTGCCTCCCTGCCTTCCATCTGATGCTCCTTTGTCCATCGCTGCCTCCCTGCCTTCCATCTGATGCTCCTTTGCCCATCGCTGCCTCCCTGCCTTCCATCTGATGCTCCTTTGTCCATCGCTGCCTCCCTTCTGATGCTCCTTTGTCCATCGCTGCCTCCCTGCTTTCCTTCTGATGCTCCTTTGCCCTCCCTGCCTTCCATCTGATGCTCCTTTGTCCTTGGTCCATCGCTGCCTCCCTGCCTTCCATCTGATGCTCCTTTGTCCATCTCTGCCTCCCTGCCTTCCATCTGATGCTGCTTTGTCCATCGCTGCCTCCCTGCCTTCCATCTGATGCTCCTTTGTCCATCTCTGCCTCCCTGTCTTCCATCTGATGCTCCTTTGCCCATCTCTGCCTCCCTGCCTTCCATCTGATGCTCCTTTGTCCATCGCTGCCTCCCTGCCTTCCATCTGATGCTCCTTTGCCCATCGCTGCCTCCCTGCCTTCCATCTGATGCTCCTTTGTCCATCTCTGCCTCCCTGTCTTCCATCTGATGCTCCTTTGCCCATCTCTGCCTCCCTGCCTTCCATCTGATGCTCCTTTGTCCATCTCTGCCCCCTGCCTTCCATCTGATGCTCCTTTGCCCATCGCTGCCTCCCTGCCTTCCATCTGATGCTCCTTTGCCCATCGCTGCCTCCCTGCCTTCCATCTGATGCTCCTTTGTCCATCGCTGCCTCCCTTCTGATGCTCCTTTGTCCATCGCTGCCTCCCTGCTTTCCTTCTGATGCTCCTTTGTCCATCGCTGCCTCCCTGCCTTCCATCTGATGCTCCTTTGCCCATCTCTGCCTCCCTGCCTTCCATCTGATGCTCCTTTGTCCATCGCTGCCTCCCTGCCTTCCATCTGATGCTCCTTTGCCCATCGCTGCCTCCCTGCCTTCCATCTGATGCTCCTTTGTCCATCGCTGCCTCCCTGCCTTCCATCTGATGCTCCTTTGCCCATCGCTGCCTCCCTGCCTTCCATCTGATGCTCCTTTGTCCATCGCTGCCTCCCTTCTGATGCTCCTTTGTCCATCGCTGCCTCCCTTCTGATGCTCCTTTGTCCATCGCTGCCTCCCTGCTTTCCTTCTGATGCTCCTTTGCCCTTGGTCCATCGCTGCCTCCCTGCCTTCCATCTGATGCTCCTTTGCCCATCGCTGCCTCCCTGCCTTCCATCTGATGCTCCTTTGCCCATCGCTGCCTCCCTGCCTTCCATCTGATGCTCCTTTGCCCATCGCTGCCTCCCTGCCTTCCATCTGATGCTCCTTTGCCCATCGCTGCCTCCCTGCCTTCCATCTGATGCTCCTTTGCCCATCGCTGCCTCCCTGCCTTCCATCTGATGCTCCTTTGCCCATCGCTGCCTCCCTGCCTTCCATCTGATGCTCCTTTGTCCATCTCTGCCCCCCTGCCTTCCATCTGATGCTCCTTTGCCCATCGCTGCCTCCCTGCCTTCCATCTGATGCTCCTTTGTCCATCGCTGCCTCCCTGCCTTCCATCTGATGCTCCTTTGTCCATCTCTGCCCCCCTGCCTTCCATCTGATGCTCCTTTGTCCATCGCTGCCTCCCTGCCTTCCATCTGATGCTCCTTTGTCCATCGCTGCCTCCCTGCCTTCCATCTGATGCTCCTTTGTCCATCTCTGCCCCCCTGCCTTCCATCTGATGCTCCTTTGTCCATCGCTGCCTCCCTGCCTTCCATCTGATGCTCCTTTGTCCATCGCTGCCTCCCTGCCTTCCATCTGATGCTCCTTTGCCCATCGCTGCCTCCCTGCCTTCCATCTGATGCTCATTTGCCCATCGCTGCCTCCCTGCCTTCCATCTGATGCTCCTTTGCCCATCTCTGCCCCCCTGCCTTCCATCTGATGCTCCTTTGTCCATCGCTGCCTCCCTGCCTTCCATCTGATGCTCCTTTGTCCATCGCTGCCTCCCTGCCTTCCATCTGATGCTCCTTTGCCCATCGCTGCCTCCCTGCCTTCCATCTGATGCTCCTTTGCCCATCGCTGCCTCCCTGCCTTCCATCTGATGCTCCTTTGCCCATCTCTGCCTCCCTGCCTTCCATCTGATGCTCCTTTGTCCATCTCTGCCCCCTGCCTTCCATCTGATGCTCCTTTGCCCATCGCTGCCTCCCTGCCTTCCATCTGATGCTCCTTTGCCCATCGCTGCCTCCCTGCCTTCCATCTGATGCTCCTTTGCCCATCGCTGCCTCCCTGCCTTCCATCTGATGCTCCTTTGCCCATCGCTGCCTCCCTGCCTTCCATCTGATGCTCCTTTGTCCATCGCTGCCTCCATGTTGGAATGATTTCCTAAAGTTCAAAAATATTTGAAAATTCGCAGAAATGGTTAACATTTGCAGATAACTAATAGATCTGCATGGAAATAAGTAATATCGGTTAGTTTTTTGCTTTGGTGAGCAGATTTGGGCTATGTTTATCTATACTAGCTAATATGTCCACCAACCCTTGCACCCTGCTGGCCCATCCTTCAGTAACCACACCCCAGCTCCCATCGGTGCGCCTTATCGATGAAAAATAAGAGTTCCAGAGGGAGATAAATAACTTCCATCTCTAAAGTCATTGACTTCAAGGAAGAACTCAAAAAGCTGTCATGAAAGGTGTGAAAAGGTCGTTCCCACCCCTCTCTGATCCAGCGCCCACATGGTTACTCAGAGTGCTGCTGAGCCCCTCAGCAGAGCCCTTTTAACCCGTGTGATTGATGCTAAATGTCTGCAAACGCTCAGAGTGCATCTGTGGGGCTATCCATCAGCTCTGCAAGAAGAGTCAATGACGTGCAGCCGGTATTTTTAATTCCACCCTTCAGCTGTCTTCTGCACGGTGGTAGGAACTCACACACATTGCATGTGTTGCCACGAGGGTTTTATACCTCTGATGGCAGCCAGTCATGCATTTTACTAGAGCTGTCACCGAGGCGTTGCACTGAAACTGTGGAGAGGCGGCCCCCAAACAGAGGCCAGAAGACCCCAGAACTCGTGAGTATAGAGCCATTCAGAATCCCAACCCAACTGCCTCAGCTTCAGAGATGTGATGAGAAGGCCGCATCGAAGGAGTCTGTTCCTCTGAAGGGTGCAAGAAAAACCGAATGCTTGAGCCGCACTGTATGCTTTGTAGGAACAGTAAGTACTTCTTCAGCCTGTACTTTTTTGAAAACTTTCTCTGTCAGAAATAGGCAAGTCTGCCAAATGGCTATATATATATATATATATATATATATATATATATATATATATATATATATATATATATATTTATTAAGAGACCAGTACTGTGTGGAATCGGAAGTCAAGGATAGACTACAGAAGGAAGGTGTTATGTTTATCTGGCAAAGCTGTGATGTTGATGCTCTGAAGAAGAGGGGGCTATGATGCCCTCACATCCTTTCAACTCCCTTCTAGCACACCACTTCCTGATCCAGTTTGGCTTAATTTACCTGTGCTCCAGTGAGGAGGCAGGTAGGGGAGATTGTGGGGAAAGTTGGTGGTGACGTCCAAAGTTCCATAATCCCTCAACGGCGGCGCAGTTGAGGAACTTTAAAGAAATGGTCTTTTTTCAATTTTTTTTTTTTTTTACTTTACAGTAGCAAGCCTGCCACCAGCAGATGTCATTTAGGAAACATGCTCTATGGTTGTCCTGAGCAGTGACTTAAAATGTAAGCTTCCTAAACATATGTGAACACTTGCACCGTAAGCTGGCTGCTACGCCGGTAAAACAACAAAGGGCGGTTTTTTCACAGGATTAATTCTTTATCTGGCCAACAAAAATTGTGGTTGATTGCTTCCAAAACCCCTAAAGTTCTCCCAGTTGGACTGAGAACTCTATGAAAGGATTCCTTTATTTAAACAGGTAGATACATACCCCTTAGTGAATAATACATTGTAGAGATGTAATATCCTTGTTTTTCTCTTTTTTAGATTAATTCATTTACACCCTTTAAAGTTCTCTTTTCATTTAGATTAATGTTTCTTTATTTCTTGGATTTCACGAAACACCACATGTCACTCGAGGCCTAAACCTAAATACAGAATATAACGAATTTCATACCTTGAAGCTGATCGGGTTGTAAATTGGTATTAAATACGTTGCTATTAATTCTCCTAATAAAAGTAAAGTCAGAAGTTTAAATCCTGGTTTGGTCCACTCACCCTTTCATCCTTCTGAGGCCAATAAAATGAGTACCATTGAGTGAGTAATATTGAACATCCTTTGTTGGCGCCAGTTGACCAGAGTGTAGGACATGCTATCCGTGTACTAACTATATTATTTACTAATAATCTCGTATGGCCACAAATAGGAGGAAGGCAGAGGACTTTCTTCCATCATTACTGATGACCACTTGATGGCACTGTAATACCGTATTTGGCATTGATGTCTATCTGTTTTTTTTTTTATATGATTCTGCAGGGATGTGACTTAGGTGAGTTATTCAATACATGAACACAGCAGGAGAAACTTGGTGAATATTACGTTGGAAGCGCAAGGCAGATGACCTAAAACTCCGCCACGCATGGGCGGTGTGGAGCAGTGGGGCTTGTGCGCAGGGTCGGACTGGGACAGAAAATAAGCCCAGGCACCAACATAAAAGTAGCCTCCATTAGTGAATCAGAAAGCTAAAAAGGGTCCAGTTTTTCCAAACTGGGGTAGTTTTGAACATGTAAAGACACACAGTTTTTGCACCTTATCAAAGACTACATTGCTTTGAGTTTGCTGCAGGCAATGTCTGCTTTAATATCCGGGAAATCGACAGTAAAAACCGACCTAGCAGAAAATAAAATCGGTGCAGGAACTGACTTGCCAGACCAGCCCATCGGGCACTGCCTGATTGCCCTATAGGCCAGTCCACCATTGCTGGTGGGGTACCCCTCTGGAGGGCACTGTACCCGACCGCCATAGCAGCCTCGTCCAGCTGCTCGTTTCACGCCTCGCCCAGATCTCTCATGCCCAGGATCCCACCACATGTGGTGATCAATTGGTGCCTTTGGATCTCGAACGGTGCTTCATTTGTAAATATGTAGTTGCCCAGGCCCAAAGTGTTTCCCACTGCCGCTGACACAACCATAGCTCCTGCCACTGCTGACGTTTGTCCGTGCTAGCATTCGCTTTCTAACCAGCATGCTCTTCCAAGTGTGACAAAAGTCCAGGTCAGCTCAATCGGTAAGAATGACTTGGATGTGCTAGTTTTATCATATTTTTAAAAAGTATATTGATGTTTTTAATGTGACGGTCTGTCCAAAACATTGGATAGACAGCACCACCATGTGGTGGACTCTGGTCAAGAAGTGGGGAGAGGAGTTGGCCTAACAGCTAGGGCGGTCGACCTCGAATCTGGGGAACCGGGTTTGTGTCTCGGCAATGACGCTGAACATTCTGTGATTCTTGGCAAATCACTTAATCTCCCCGTGCCTAACAAAAAATGAATGTGTCCTCATGTAACGCAACTGGTGCTATGTAAAGCGCTCCGATACCCGATACCTTCGGGTCAAGTTTGTGCTATATAAAACTCCGTAAAATATATATTTTTTTTAAGTTCTGGTATTTAGAAAAAGGTGCCGTGCCGAGCACCGGAAAACACAGGCACAAATTAAACACTGACAGCACCCCTAGAGTCCATATGTAGATGTGACCTGCGGAGACCCTCACCCTGCTGTAGAGAGCAGAGTTGCTCATGCATACATGCGAACAGACCCAATAGAGGTGGGAAACTCCCAACTTGTGCAGAGCCGATGCCCATGCGCACTATGATCCAAAGGAGGAGTCCCCTATCCCGTGACTTCCAAAGACTTTTCCAAGACAAAAACAAGTGCACATATCCGGGCCCAACACCAGATGGCGATCTATGCTTAGTGTGTGTATCTGCAGCCCTGCATGCCAAGAACAGATGCATACTGGTAAGTAGCATTTTCCTTATTTTAGCGCTCTCTAAACTAGTTGCCTCTGCTTCAATAGAAGTCTGAGGGGAAAGTACATTCTCTGGATTTCTTTCGAAATCTTCCACTTACCTGTTCTAAAATGTTGCCATGTACTCATGATGTGTGATGGGATACTAGCAATGAGCCGGAATCTTGCCAGGCTGTGCCAGTCTGCACCTGGACGCAGTAGGGGCGCCTGGCTGGCACCAGCACTCCATTGGACCCCTGGTCCATGTTTTAGGGCCACAGTGGGGTATCAGATCAACGTTGGCAGAGCATGGAGACTCAGAGCAAAACATATTATACCCCATGTGTATTGTCGGCTGTTGGAGGTAGCAAGAGTAATGAGGTTCACGGGCGGAGGCTGATTGGTCCCCTGGGGGTGGTGAGAGGGTCCTTAGATTCTCTGATTTGAAGGTACATGCGAAAGGCCACATGCTCTAGTTCATATATGATTGGTGCTGTTTCATAGTTCTATATGTTATGTCATAATTTGTAGCGCTCGCATCTCATGTTGGAGGGTATTCAGGTGCTAGAACAAAGTACGGGGACTGTGCTGGCCGAGCCTATGGTCTCAGTAAAGAGCTGTGTCTCGAGTTTCTTATGGAACTCGAGCACTAACGAGGTGCTTCTGATGTGCAGGAGGAGGAGGGCGTTGCAAGCTTTGGGTGCTAAATATGAGAAAGCGCAACAGCGGCTCTGCGTAAGGGCATGTTTTGTTTTGCTTTTAATTTTTTTTTATTTTGGTGCTTGTTGCCTGCCTAAGTCTTCGTGTCCAGGCAGTGCTTAATTTGAGCCAGTTGTCTGCACCAGCACTTCATTGTCAACACCGATGCTTGTGATAGTCTGCCACATGGTGGCGCTGCCTAATTTAGAGATGAACACAACAACATTTGTTTATTAATTAATATAGATTGAAAATGACCATTACCTGCCACCCAAGCCATTCTTGTAGAGTTGGGGGCCTGGAAAAGTCTGAACTGTCTCACTTACAGGAGTGTGGTGGTTAGTGGTTGTGTTGGTACTATTATTGGCAGCGCTGGGACGGGCAATGGATGGTGCAAGCTGCAGTGGCCTCCTGACGAAGGCCCTGGCACTTAGATGTTTTTTAACAAATTGAGCACTGTGTCCAGGGCCCCATGCAGGCCTTGTTCCTTCTACATTGTGTGATATGTTTTTAGCAGTAGTATCTACAGCGCTCGAGCCCTTTGATCCAGCGATGCTGCTTTGAGAAGTTCAGTTTGAGTTCACCTTCCCTGTCCGCTGGTCCCCTCCTCCATGCTTCCCTGCCCTGCTTTTTCGCATTTCCCTCTTACAAGTTGACTTTATTGATTGCAGTCCCAGCGTCTTTGTTCCTTGGGTTCCAGCTGCCTCGGGTTTCTGTCCTCTTGGGTGGTGTGGTGGTTGGTGAGTGGGCCGGTAAGTCTTGTGGTGAGTCTGTGATGGTGTGTTGGATAGGGTTTGCAGTATTAACCCCCACCTCCCCCTGAAAAGGTAGAGTAATGAAGTAGAAAAGTAAACTGACATTAAAAAGTAGTAAATACAAAAAAATGTTTTAAAAGTTTTGAAAAGTGCTTAGGTTGGGGTTGGTGTAATAGGTGGTTTTGGGTTGAAGTTCAAGGTTAGATGAGGGCGTGAACAGCAGATGGCGGTTAGAGTAAGGCATGGTGCGGGGGATCATGATAGCTACAGATAACTAGTTAGGGTTAAAATGTAGGTAAGGCTGAGGACCAGGACAAGAGTTAGGGATGAGACCAGAGTTGGGGATGAGACCAGAGTTGGGGATGAGACCAGAGTTGGGGATGAGACCAGAGTTGGGGATGAGACCAGAGTTGGGGATGAGACCAGAGTTGGGGATGAGACCAGAGTTGGGGATGAGACCAGAGTTGGGGATGAGACCAGAGTTGGGGATGAGACCAGAGTTGGGGATGAGACCAGAGTTGGGGATGAGACCAGAGTTGGGGATGAGACCAGAGTTGGGGATGAGACCAGAGTTGGGGATGAGACCAGAGTTGGGGATGAGACCAGAGTTGGGGATGAGACCAGAGTTGGGGATGAGACCAGAGTTGGGGATGAGACCAGAGTTGGGGATGAGACCAGAGTTGGGGATGAGACCAGAGTTGGGGATGAGACCAGAGTTGGGGATGAGACCAGAGTTTGGGGATGAGACCAGAGTTTGGGGATGAGACCAGAGTTTGGGGATGAGACCAGAGTTTGGGGATGAGACCAGAGTTTGGGGATGAGACCAGAGTTTGGGGATGAGACCAGAGTTTGGGGATGAGACCAGAGTTTGGGGATGAGACCAGAGTTTGGGGATGAGACCAGAGTTTGGGGATGAGACCAGAGTTTGGGGATGAGACCAGAGTTTGGGGATGAGACCAGAGTTTGGGGATGAGACCAGAGTTTGGGGATGAGACCAGAGTTTGGGGATGAGACCAGAGTTTGGGGATGAGACCAGAGTTTGGGGATGAGACCAGAGTTTGGGGATGAGACCAGAGTTTGGGGATGAGACCAGAGTTTGGGGATGAGACCAGAGTTTGGGGATGAGACCAGAGTTTGGGGATGAGACCAGAGTTTGGGGATGAGACCAGAGTTGGGGATGAGACCAGAGTTGGGGATGAGACCAGAGTTGGGGATGAAGTAAAGGATAGGTTTAGGTTTGGGTTCACTTTAGGGGTTTGGGGGTAGGTGTGTGTACGCAAAAGTGTAAGGGGAGATGTTATTTTAACATTGTTATAGGGTTTAGGGTTGAGGTTAAAGTTTGGTTCAAAGGTTGGATTAGGGTTAGAAGAAAGGAAGATGGAAGGGGTTGTGTAATAAGAATATGCTGGAGAATGGAAGTTCAGGGGGTGGTTTAGGGGCGAGCACCGTAAAATGTCAGGAAGAACATGGTGTGAGTGAAAAAACAGCTGGGATTACAAGGGGAGTAACTAAGTTTTTCACTGAGGGTGAGGGCAAAAATGGAGAGCCTGATAGGGACCCATCTCAGCAACTGCTTTTTAATACAGCCGGTGCTGAGCACCGGCAGGACCCGGCCCACTTAATGCCCGGTCTCCATTGCTTAATTTGTACAAACAAAACGTGCCAGCACTGCCAATCACCGTACCAACACAGCTACTAACCAATACACTCCTGCTTGTGTCGCAACTCGGACTATTCCAGACCCCCGGAGCTATGACAGTGGCTTGGGTGGCAAGTATTAGGCATTTTTAGTATATGTCGGATTAATAAATTAAGCACGGGGTCCCCTCCTCCAATATATGGAGGTATTTATGTGCCTCTCCTGCCAGTTTCAAGGGAGGCATGGTCATGCAGCCACTTCGGGGAGGCAGAGACAGGCTGGGAGCTTGGGGTGTTGGAACACCAGCAGGCGGCATAACACAAACGGATGGGGCTCGCTGCAGAATGAGTCTGTTAGACTTGCTGAGGGCACATGAAGGGTTCCCCACCATCTCCCCAAACCCCCACTCCCCACCACTGGTGCCTGAGTGACGCCCCTGGCTCAGCAGCGTTGCATAATCTGCCCTTTCCTGACTGTGCTGATTATTTCATTAGGGTGCCAAGTCCAGACCCGCATTGTCTGCCTGGCTTAGCATTAAAACCCCAATTATGGAGCATTATATTGCTGGTGACCCCAGTCTGTACAGGCTGGGGCGTGTTGGGGGCTCTTTGTCTCGGTTAGCCATTAGAGGTGTGTAAGCTGCCTATAAACCGGACAGTCTCTGACTAGGACATCTGTTCAAGCTGGCCCTCTAGAGTGGGCTCTGTACACCCCTCATATCCGTCTCTCTCCAATTCACCTCTCTCTTCTCTCTCTCACTCTCTCTCTCACTCTCT